>NC_036457.1:22681719-22831719 GCF_002775205.1 Xiphophorus maculatus | reverse complement strand
AGTAGAAATGAAAACCCTAAAAACAGGGAAAACAAGAGTAATAGTTTGAAGTGATTATATTTTAAACAAACATAAACACTATAATTACACCTTAACATTCCTCACACATTTTCTCACAGCCTGTGAGATGTAAACCATCTTAAGCTCCTTTGTAAGAAACATGGTATTAGCTACAGCAGCAGACACAGTAAATATATCTTTGGGGCGTGAGTGGGTAACATCAAATTACCTGTAAAACTGTTAAGAAACAAAAAAAATATGTAAAATTGTTATTCATGCATTCAGGGGTAACCTAGGTAAATAAAATCTTAATTTTGAATTTGAATAGAATTTGAAGTAACTAAGGTGCATTCACACCTGCTCTGTTTAGTCTGTTTAATCAAACTCTAGATCGTTTGGATATTTGTGAATGTACTTGGACTGAAAAAGAAAACTTTGGTGTGCTCAATAACACACCTTAGTCTCAGTTTGGTTGAAGTGAACTCTGGTGTGGATTGAATGCAGTGTGAATGCAAGCGGACTGGAAAAAACTCCAAAAGAAGGAAGCAAACAATAGTGTAGGGCATTCTGGGTAAATTCAACAAAAACAAACGTGAGAGTCCAAAGCTAGTAGGAGAAACTCGGGATCTTTTGCTAAAAGACAAAAGAGAAATCCTACAATCACAAACGTTTGACACCATTCCATTTTGTTTTTTACATTTTACGAAGAAGAAAGTTCACGTCTTCATCCGAGGTGTTTTTTGTGTCCTTTCCTTCAGTGGTTCAGAGGTGAACAGGTTTTTCAAAGGGTTTGGTTTGTGCATGAAAGTGACCAACACCTGCTGAAAATGTATCAAATTTTGCTTCCCAATTGAACTGAGTCTGCTGGACTATCAGGTGAAAACTCCCTAAAAGTTAATGTTGCCACTTTGTGTAATTTAGCAGGACAGCTCTAGTTTGAAACCACGTATTTACAAATATTTTTGTAAATTAGGTTGTGTGACATGAAAGGAAATCCTTGAGAAATGAATGTTGTTGTTTTTAAGTTTTACATGAATCACAGACAAAGAGAAATGTGAATGTAAAACTACCCTCTCATGAGAAAATCAAGAAGTGCAAGCACATAGTTTTGGTGCCTTCAGAGTTTTACACATGGACAGATTTAACTGTCATTCAATTGTACACTTAAAAATTTACATATTCAAAGAAATTTTGTTGCAAGGCTCTAATAATAATAAAGTAAATAACTAATAATAAAAGCATCAATCAATCTATCAGATAACATTTCCAGAAATTGTAGCAGTACAAACAGGAAAAAATATTTTATTGCGTGTTTACATAAGAATATAAAAGTTGAGAGGAAATATTTGTTGACAGTTTTTGAAGAGTTGACTTTTAAATTAAAAGTAGCAGTAAGGGGCCATGGCCTGTTGAAGTCACCAAGATGTTTGGTCATGTACTAATCCTGACTGCAGTGTTTAACATTATGTAACAAAATGTAGTTTTGGGAAATATTCTAGAAGAAAATTGATTTTGAGATGAATAATATGTTGCAGAGGTACAGGTGAAGTATAGTATATTATATGTTGTGTTTATGTTGATAGAAGAATGTAAACATGAAGTCACTTCAAAACCTAATCAAGTTCCGATCATTACATTTTAATTAATGTATTTTTTATTTAAGTGCTTTCATTTTAACACTTCTGCCTTGAATTACCTTGTTTTCATTAGATCACTTAATGACTAGAACTCATCGTGTTCATTATAATTGGGGCCTGCCACAGCAATGTATAGAGATACATTGCTATGGCAGGTACCTATTGTTCTACACCTCAAAATAACTGTCGCTTCCTACTACCACTAATGTGGCTCGTACCGCTGCGTGGCTCCCTCACAATATATATATCAAAACGTGCGGCTCAATCCCTTGAGGGGAGCTATTACTTCTGTTGGTATTTCGAGTAACTGTGGCGACATAATTAACAAAAAACGAGCCAAATTCAACTCAAAACAAAAGTCTAACTGACTCAAAATAGACATAGGATTTAGTCTGCCAGTCTGAGCTGCTCTTAAGAACCACAGTGATGGCAGAACGTCAGAACTACAGACATTGTGGAACAACTGCTATAAATTCATTGCATCTCTGAATGGTGCTGTTTATGTTATATTTTATATGCATATCATCTAGTGGTCGCAAAAGCAATAAAACACTAGTAAGCTCTGGACTTAAGATGGAGTACATGCACACATATTCATGACATGCTTTGATAAAATCAATAAATGTAATTCCAGTACTGAAAAATGAACTTTATACCAGGTGAGTCTCTCTAATTCTGTGCCTTCAAATCATTTTAACAATGCTCCTGGAGAAGATTCATAACTTAGAACTTATAAGTCTGAAACAGGAACAGGTCTGAAAAAAACAGACTGTGTGCTACACTCAAGAAAGAGATTCATTTGATGCATCAAAGAGTGATGTCATCACTGCTGATGTCATCATTACCAGTGGAACTGAATATTCTACTGGTGCATTCACATCAAACATGTTTTAAGCGTCAGGTGAGTCTGGTTTACATTCAAGGTCTATGTGGAGCGTTGGATGTGCTTGATGTGTCAAAAGCTCCAAATGGTTCAAATTGCGCCGCGCTAGAGGCTCAAAGCGCCGCGACGGCCCTCGACGCGCCTCCACATAGACTTTGAATGCAAACCAGCTGCGCCTGACGCTCAAAACGCATTTGGTGTGAACGCACCATTATATGTCCAGTGTCACATTAGATTAGTTCCATCATATTAGGACCAAAGTGTGGTTCTAATATGATGGACTCATTGCTTTGTTTAATGTTTAGAGGTAAGATGCTAATTAAGGTTTAGAAAGGGTTAGGAATAGACTAGTATTGTTTAAGGTTAAGGTAAATGTGTGGATTAGGCAAAATCGCAGCTACTAAAATGAAGGAAATCAATGCTAAGTTCTAATATGTGTCGAATAGTTTTGACAAACTTGTACAGCATTTTGTTTTCTAAATCATTCTACAAATAACCAATGATGATATAATATTAGGGTGTTTCTCTGCCAATTACGTAGCTGCAGTACACTAGTAGTCTAATGTGTTGAATGTACTGAGACACATTCAGAGCATTAGAAACCAATCAGAACCAAATGTTTGTCTTTTGGTTCTGATTGGTTGTTTCTGGACAGTAGCAGAGCTAGATGGATTTTCACAGATTCTCTGTTTCATATTCTACTGTCAGACACTTTTAACAAATATTCATCCATCCATCATCTAACACACTTATCCTTGCACACACACATTCACACCTTAGGACAATTTAGAGAGACCAATTAATCAAGTAATTAATGCCAAGTGTTAGCAAAACCTGGGTTTGGATAGTGACCTAGGTCAGTGCCACTTGGGTGTGGGTCGACGTAAAGGACGAGCCGGACAGAGATTGGCCTTCTTGCCAATGCCAACACGAAGGCCCTCCATTGGTCGCATGGATGTCTGTCTTTCCTCGGACCTCCCAGTTTGTGTGGAGATTTGGCTTTGCTTGGACTCCTCTGTTTGCAGCCTAGGAGTGAATGTGTGCAAAGGCCAAGCCAGGCTATGCATGGAGACCCCTGGTGGCTTGAAGGTCTGTCTTTGCTCTGTTTGCAGGGGGGGCTCTGGTTGGGTGGAGACTCTAGGATGGTTATTTTCCAGAGCAAGTTTCAACTTTACCTTCAGGTCTGCAACCTGACCCTGCAGAGATTTCACTGTTTCCTCCTGTTCTCTGAATTTGGAAGCTTGCTCGGTGTGACGTTTGAGCTGCTCCTCATATTTAAGTCTCACTCTGTACTCTTCAACCATTACTTCTACCAGACCTTTGTTGCGGGAGGCGTATTTTTCAGCCTCCCTCTTGAAGTACTCCAGCTGCTGAAGAATGCTCTTGTCGGCTGTAACTTTGGAAGAGCAAGAAACCTTTGGTACATTTGGAATCTCTGGTACGTTTCTTCCATGTTCAGGTTTGACTCGCAGGTGACGTTCTTTTTCTAACATTTTTTGCAGTTTTTGAATCTCCTCCTGCTGTGATTTGACTTCAGCCTGGTATGCAATCTTTTGCTCTCTTTCCTCATGGAGATCAAAAACCTTACTCTGCAATTGTTTTTTAAGATCGTCTACCTGCTTTGTAAGATCATGGATGTGTTGGCTAGGCTCTTCCATGACTTCCACTGAGGGGGTAATCTCGAAGCCAGCAGAGGGAGTTGTTTCCTGCTTGACTTCCAGTGATGTTGGAATCTCCAAGTCGCCGGAAGGACTCGACTCCCCCTGGATCTCTGGTGATTCATCTTCCGGCTCAATGGGGCTGTCTATGTCTTCTTCGAAAGGGAAAATGACAGCGTCGTAGTCGACTTGGATGTTGAGGTCCATAATGTCGACCCATGAAAGCTCAGCTGGAAAAGCTTCATGTTCACAAGCAATCTGTTGTTGCTTCATGTCGATGTTCTGGTAATTTCTTCCTTCTCTGAAAGGCGTGTAATATCTGGAATCGATATCCCGCTTGTTTTGATTAATTTCGAACTTGCTCTGAAGAGTGATCTGTCGCGATAGAACTGAGGAACAGGTCTGAGAAAACGCTGTCTGCGAGCTACATTCAAGAGAGAGATTCCTTTGTGGTATCATAGAGTGATGTCATCACTGCTGATGCCATTGATGCCATTGGAACAGAATATTCTATCCACCTTATTCCTGGGAGGTTTACTGGGGAAACTATTATGGGTCTCACTTCCGGCGCCACCAGAAGTAAAAGTATTTCATTGTAATTTGGAGGGTTTTACTGATCTATATTCATGATAGAAGTTAGATCTCTCTTTTCAGTTTTATTGTAATTTATAATTATGAGTTTAATCACGGGGAGTGACAGGAACAGAGTGTTAAGTTTTGTAACGGAATTTCAAAATAAAAGCCTAAATATTCCTCTCAGGATAGTACTGCCTTTACTCTTTTTCTCTCAGGTTATTGCACTTCCCTGCTGCGCATGATAGTGAATTAACTTCAGCACAAACCTTAGCATTTCACTGCCCCCCATTAGCATTAGCCTTTTCACTAAAAAAAAAGCTTTTAGCTATTTTCCTTATTTATTAGCCACGCTTAGTACACTGAATGGAGTGATGTTCCACATGCCACTGACAGCATTTTGGCTAATGTTAGCAATTTGGCTCATTTTAACTTGTACACTAATTTCAACATACTGAATAGCATAAGTCCATGTTACTCAACATGCTTGTGACTCTCCACATGCTATTGAGTACATTGTGGCTTACTTTAGCATTGATGCTAATTTGTAGCATCAGAACGCCCACGAAGTGTGCCAACCGACAGGCACACTTTGGCAGGCCCAGTTTAAATTTCTTCAGAAATGTTCTAGTTTGTTTTACATGCCTGGCGGTGTCTGTTTTCTTGACCCTCTACTTTCATTAAGTATGGAGGACAGAGTGACAACTTCAGGAACTCCAGCTCTGACTCCCACTCTGAGCTCTACTCTCTCCTATATTACATCTCCTTGAAAAGAGTTTCTGGGGGAGATAACGAATGAGGTAAGCTTGCGGTACCCTGTATCTATGTTTCTTCTTCTATACACAATAGATAATTATGTTAAACCATTAGGGTGTTTTTAGATTTGGGTTGGTTGTCTTTTAGTGCTTTCATCAGAGCTGAAGAAAGTCCAGGGTTCAGCCTGGTTGGGCTGAAGTCAAAGGGTCAATGTGCTCACATGGTTACAGGAGTTTCATTTTCACACACAAGCGTCACGTTCAACAAAATACCCTGAGCTGAGCTGCTGTGAAGCCCCTTCCGCTAAAGTAAACGTCATGATGTTTTGTCATATTTGTAGTTACAGTAAGCACAACAATCATGGCAGAGAGGAATGACTATTAAAAGTTCATAAGTTAAGAAGAGGATGAGATTGTGATTGACGAACTGGAAAACCTTATTTTATTTCCCATGTTATCAGAAGTAAAAATAAATCAAACAACAAAAAAAACCCCCAAAAAACAAGGCGTCAGAGGGACATTTAACGGTTCATTGAACCAGAAATGAGAGGAGCAGTTCATCAGAGGAAGTCCAAGGCCATGTATTGTACTTTCTCCTGGCCTCGGACAATTGTTTCTCAAAAATATCCAACCTGCTCTCCAGAACTGTATTCTGGAAACTGAGTAGTTGAGGCTGTTCTCTGCATAAACAAACACACCCACAAACTTCTGACCAATCACCAATTCTCTAGAGGAGTTGAGAAAAGAATAACAAGGATGGCATGAGAAAAAAATGATGCAATTTTCATTACTTACTTTACTTAACTATGGCAATGAGAACCAATTTTCCATTTCTGTTTTTTTTTACTCCTTTACTTTATTCGTCACATTGTTTTGGTCCCCTTTTTCCATATTTTAAAATATAGTAAAATATATCTATTGAATTGAATTAATTCAACTCAGTGACTATGGTGTGCAACAAAAAATTATCATTAACATGTAACTAATATCTCAACATAGAGTGACCAGAAGAGCTTGATTTCTGGGGACAGTCTCAGTTTTATCCATCCCAATCATTTCTCAGCATGGTCATCTACTACTAGCATTTCGTTCCCAACTATTTTGCTATTGCCTGAACACTCTTTGATACACTGTCTGGTGAAAAACAGAAGCACATACTAAAGATAACCACCAAGCAAAAACTCCAGTTCCACAAACTGACTTCGGCTGATTGGACAGATGAAAATCTTTTAGCATTCATGGAGTTTAAAGCAGCTTTGGTTGATCCAGTAGTCCTGGCCCACCAAGACTTTGACTGCCCATTTGTCTTCTCTACCAATGCTTCGCTGAACAGTTTTCGCAAGCTCAGGAGGGTGAGGGTGTGACTTGCCAGTAGAGCAAGCAACTTTCTCACACCTGCACAAAGAAACACCCAGCCCATCATCTTCAGTTTTTGGCACTCAGACGGTCTGTGTGTGATAAATTTAGACACTGGTTGAAAGGATATGTATTTACGGTGTGGACAGACATCAACCCACTCAGCCACATTCTCACAAAGCCATGTCTGGATGCCTGTAAACAGCGATGGGTGGCAAAGCTGGCTTCTTATGTTTTTGATAATTATATATATGTGTTTTAAATATATCCCTGGTTCAAAGAATGTGGTGGTAGATACCTTAAGTCGCCAGCCCTTGGTCAAATCTACTGTGGGTAAGAGGTTGTTGCAGAGCCCAGCTCCTTAATGAGGCCCTCCATGTCTCACCTGGCTCTGTCCAGGAAGCTCTAAGAGTCAAATGCCAAAGACCACTCCAGCATGTTGCACTTATATGACAGAACATAGTTTTGGTCCATCACAAAGGATGATGTCCATGCTATTCTTGAGACACACTGTGAATGGGAGTCTGCTCCTAGAGTAGAAACTGTTGACACCCTTGGACACCTGCCTTAGCTTATCTTTCCATCTTGAGACTATCTACCTGTGTTTTCAGAAACTGTGAGAGAACGACAGCACAGTGATCCTGTGTTCTCAAGGATACTACATTATGCTGACTGTGATCATCATCCATCTAGAAGAAGAAGATTAAATGAACAAACAATTGTCATCAAGTACCTCAAACACTAGGAGAAATGTGTTGTGTCCAATAAAATCCTCTATTGACTGTCTAAAGACCAAGTTATATACAAGAGACACCACCAGTTTGTGGTACCCAACTCACAGAAACCTGATATTCTCAAGGGATCCACCACAGTGCTGGTCTTCAAGGACAGTTAAGGAGTATGGTTATTGCTTGTCAGATGTTCTACTGGCCCGATATTGACCGTGATATCAAACGGAATCTTTGTTGTTCCCTAGTGAGGTGGACAGAAACTACAATCTCTCACATGCTTCAGTTGACACACAGAGTGTTTGCCCACAAACTTCACTAGTTTATCAATCTTTTATTGACACTAAGCCAGATAACGTCTATACTATCAGAACCTGTGGATAGTCAAGAAAGTCTATAGACTGATCCAGGTGATGACTATGATGCTAGTCAGCTTATTGACAGAGTTCTATCTCAGTGTTTCAAATGATCCAGCAGAGGCATTTACACTAATATGTTCTTTTGTAATCTGGATTTTTCTTATTCTGGGTGTACATCACCATTGTCAGTACAGGTCCAGAACCAACTTTTGTTTTGGGCTGTGGGTTATGTGGGATGTAGGCTGTATCCTGCTTCCAGGAGCTGGTAGGGAAAAAGGTACCATTTTTTGCCACTTCATCCTTTCTAAAGGATACTGAGTGAGTCGGACTGTATACACACACCGGCCGGGTCATGTAATTTGTCTTTTTCCATATGGTGATTATTTTGCACTTTAATCATTTTGGTCAAAATTCAACAGGAGCGAATGTAACAGAAATTAAAAAATAAACTAATCTGCACTGATAGAATTTTTTGTTGATTGCTATGCATTGATTGTTTGAAGCGACCTACTGGTAATTTCACATTGCTGCATGCATCAGGTCCTTCAGATGCATTGTCTTACCCATGATTTTTTTAATTAGTAAAATAATGTTTAGGCTCTGTGAATTGTTAAATATATTGATTTTCAAAAGAATAATAAAAAAGAAAAACACTATACCATCACGAAAAAAGCACTGTCTTGAACTTCAGCTCTCTTAAGTTCTGCCTCTCTCTTCAGTATCTTCTGTTGCGTTCATTCAGTACATTAACAATCTCGCAGATATTTTTGAAGGAGCAGCAATTTTTCGAGTTCCACTACACGTGCTGGCACAGATGTAATATGAAACATACACAAAAAATAATTGTTATGCAATTATTCATTTTTTCCTTTCAATTACTTTGCTGTTTAATTAATTGAGGTGTTTTTCAGTATCTTTCAAATATCAAAATACTTTGCCTTTCTCATTTGGACTCTATAATAATCATAATTATAATAAAAACATAAAAATATATGTTTTTAACATTTTTAAAGCATACATTTATGTCTTAAAATGCATGTTTTGAAAATGTAGAGTAGATATTTGTAGAAGCACACATGCACCGCACTTTCTTCTTTGACATTAATTTTTTTATCTTGGTCTATTAGGAGCAGAATGCCTCCTTATACAATGTTAGTAAATACAAATTGTAGGCTGCAGTCAAATACAGGAATCAGGATGTCCCTTACAGGACACTTCAATTTGGCTTAAAATACAAGACGTCTCGGTTAATATGGGACAGTTGGCAACCCTAGTTTATGCCATTCTACATAGATTGAATAATTGAGCTTACAGACAGAGTTGCAGTTTTTAAGAGCGCACTTGTAAGACAACACACTAACGTGCTTTATTTCGGTTTTACAAGATTCTGTGGAATAAAGTAATGAAAGTAAGCTCTTTACTGTCTGTCTAACAAGATACACATGCAGTCAGCTTCACAGAATACTAAGATTATACTGGAATGAACCCAACTTATAAATTATATACTTTTTTCAGCATCCCAGAATTTCTTGGTTTAAAAAAAGCAAAGGGTTGTGAACAGTGGGGTCCACCCACTGTTTACAAACTGCCCCAACTACATAATCAGAGTTAGAGCCACATGAGATAAATTGAACAAAAATGCAGCATTAGACAAGGCTTTTTTGCCATCATCAGATGCCCGTGCCCTGTTGGGGTCCACTCTGTATGTTTGTCCCCTATTTTGCTTTTAAGTGCTTTTTACAAGGGGTGCATATTGATTTGCCCGTGGGATGAAATGGTCATAAAAGTCCATGATCCCCAAGAACACCTGCAGTGTCTTCACTGAGGAAGGGTGAGAAAAAGCTGAAAATGCCTCAACATTAGCAGGGAGGGGAACTGTCCCTTGAGAACACACTCTGTGTCCCAGGAACTCAACAGCAGGCAGACCTAACTGGAATTTAGCTGGGTTCATGATGAGGCCATGCTCACTGAGCAACAGCTGATGGAGGTTCTGCCACAGAGGGACTAGCCATCAAAATATCCATGAACAAATTAGATGAGTCATCTAATGTAATTAGATGAACAAAAACTACATCCCATGCAGGACCAAATCTATAAGTAACTGGAATGTCTGTGCTGCACCTTTAAGGCTGGAGGGCATCTGTAAAAACTCAAAAGACCTCAAGGAGTGACAACTGCCTTTTTTGGAAACATCTAAGGGATGCAAGAGAACCTGATGGTAGCCTCGCACCAAATCCTCTTTGGAAAAAACAGTTGCCCCAGACAGGCGGGTAGAAAAATCCTGAATATGAGGGGCTGGATACCTGCTATTATTGGTTGGATTGTTAAGGCACCAGTAAAATAGGACATCAGTGTCACATTGACATAATGAGTGAGTCATCTGACTCATTCCATTCCAGAAAAGATATCAAGATCACTGGGATCTCTATGGATTGTGATCGGGCTTAGGAAGAAACGCCAGCTTTTGGGTGTTATCAGAAATGAGGAAGCTATGGAGGTCTACAAGCCAGGCTGAGTAAACATTCTCACAAGCCACCACTCCCCAGCCTACTCCTCACAAACGCATAAGCCATGACCAGCAAGCTTGATGAAGTGGAACATCTTATTTCCACCAACAAATACGCCCGAGACTGTTGTGTTTTCATTGTCACAGAGTCATGGCTGTGCCCAAATCTCCCAGACAACCCAGTACAGCTTGCAAATAGATCCTTATATCATTATGACAGAAATGCAAACTCTGGAAAGAGCAGAGGAGGAGGTCTGTGTGTCTACATTCAGAAAAACCGAAGCACAGATAAGATTATAGACACCAACTGCTGCCCAGATCTAGATCTGATGCCAGTTAGGTGTAGGCCATTCCATCTGCCGGGAGAGCTAGTAGTCATTATTAATACTGTTTACATTCCACCTAATGCCAATATCAGCACCGCTCCCACACAGAGATTTGCTTCTTCTACCAGTAGGGGGCAGAACTGTGCAGTTCCCTCAGGAGTTTGCTAATTGATGCTAGCTAGTCCAATGGAGCTGAGTGGGGGAGCGACAGGAGATGAGTGAGACTGCAGCTCTGAGGAGGAGCTGCTGCTAGGAGGTAGCACTTGGTCCACCCAGACGTTTTGCACAGGTTAGGTTTGACCTCTTTTGTACAGAGGTACAAAATTGATTACTGCCCATTGATTACTGGATTGGACGTCGCCTATTAGCCACTTTAATTGTGACATTCTCTTGCAGCCGTCATTAGAATGCATTGAGTCATGTGCCCAAAACTTGTCTCAATGGGGGATGGAATTGGTCACAAAAATATTCATAGCACCATGATTTATTATCCGATTTCTATTACATATGGCTTAAATTAAAGCTGAGAAAATTGCTAATGTTTTAATAGATATATTATATAATCCCACTGCCCTACTGTGCATCCATCTTTTTACTTTTAAAATTTTTTTAGACTTGTTTGAATGTTACAAGAAGTTAATTTTTTAACAATGTTGGTTAAGAGAGTCTTGACTTTTTACTCTGCAAGAAATTTACTTTGCCAGGCACAACGCTGAAGCCGACCTGCATGGTGTCCAGACCCACAGAAATTCCTTAAGAGACCTGGAGAAGGACACAAAGGGGCTGCAGAGGAGGAAACAAACAGCTGAGGAGAGAAATAAGGAAAAAACAGGCTTATGGAGAAGAGGAGATATAAGCCATTTCTCCCCTCCGTTTCTATGGGCAACGTAAGATTGCTGGCTAACAAGATGAAGGAATTAACAGCGCTGGCCAGGAGCCAGAGGGAGTACCAGGAATGTAGCTTAATGTGTTTTACGGAGACATAACTGGACTGGGACATTCCTGATGCCAATGTCTCCATCAAGGGCTACCAGACTGTTTGGGCCGACAAGGACTTAACCAAGAGTGTTCAGTGGGAAGGAGGGAGGCTTATCGTTCTACTGAAAACAATCGGTGGTGCAATCGTGCTCATATCATGGTCAAGCATCATATCACGAATCTGTTTCCCGGACGTTGAAAGGCTTTACTTGCCCTGTGAATATTTCCATGTTATCATGGTGACTGTTTACGTTGCTGCTAATGCTGAGTTCTGGTTCTGGTGTTAAAATACAGTTTGACTTTCCCAGTGAGCCCTACATGCATTAGCAGAAAGCATGGATTGGAGATCTTCTTTCTTTTAAGGTTTTATTGGCTCTAGAGGCCTTTATTTGAGAGTGGTTAGACAGGAAAGTGGGTAATGAGAGAGGAGGAAGACATGCGGCAAAGGTCATCAGTCTGGGAATCGAACCCGTGACAGCCACATTGAGGACTAAGGCTTTACCCCTGCACCACCACAGCATCTCCACGATTTGATGTCTTGTATTCCTTAGACTGCCTATGGATACATGAATGCTTTTTATTCTTGCATTTAGATAAGACAAATGTAATGCATTTTTTGTTAGCATCTTCAAATATAACGCTTTCTATCTCCTGTAATCTAAAATAAAGTAAACAAAGTGTGTGCTCATGTGCAGGGAAATGTGTGATTGTGTGCACGCTCTGTGGCAAAAGACACAATCTGCAGCCAAAAACACTTAGCTATAATTGGGGGTAATTTCTTTGTTTCTGCTTCATGCTGACAGCACTGCCTGGAAACTCGAAAGAATTTCAGAACATCTTTAAGATCTAACAACATGATTATTACAAAAACATTCTCTTTGGAAATTTCTTAGTCATTTCAAAGTAGACACATTTTCTTTTATACAGTTTTATCAGAATCATTGCACCACATATCTTTAGTTCACAACAACATTTTTCACTCCACTATTACATTTGCCAGTAGTTCTTTCTATAGTGGTGAAAGAAAAATGGAACAGTGCAGCAGCAGAAGAACTAAAAAATTCTTTGCCAGAATTGGAAATATTTCTAGGATGTTTAAAGATTCATCCTTTAGTACAATGTGTCAAATGTGTGATACAGGACTAGATTGAGAACAAGTTGGGAACTTGTTTTTGAGAACTGACCTTTATGAATTTAGATAACATGGATATAATCTTATTCCTTAGTGTTATCAGTTTTAACTTCAAGCAGTAAGAATAAAGTGAGAACATTGACATCGCATTAATGTTCTAAATAATATATCATGCTTGTTATGTCTTGTTAATTCCCCAACTCATGTTGCAGATATTTTCCTCTTTTTATAAAAGGGGTTGGTTAGTTCTTTTGGTCTTTTCTAAATATTTGTCTACTTCAGGCATGTAAGATCCATGATGTTCTCGTCCTGTTGCCTGATTGCCCATTATGGTCACACTAATGAAGCTGCCTTGTTAATTATGTAAAATAAAAGAACTTCTGAAACACTGATATGTCCTTCCATAAAGTCTCACATGTAGATGCACCATTGATACTCATCCTGGCTTCTCTAGCTCACACATTAGGCTTCTTTCTACAGGTGCACAATAATTATCAGCCCAATAATTATTATTAGACTAATAATTTGTTGCTATTGGCCCAATAACAAGAAATTATGACATCATTCACGTCAGTCTGACATAAAAACAACTATCACCTGTAACATGTTTGATGGTGCGGGTGTTTTGTTTATTTTAATCAAGCGCTCCCACTCCCACATGAGAATGGCATTGGAATAATTGGAGCAAACAACTTTCTGGTCGATTCCCGGTCCCGACGACCTTTGCCGCATGTCTTCCCCCTCTCCTTCCTGTCTGCCTACTGTACAAAAAAATACAAGCCACTAGCGCCGCAAAAAGTCTTCGGAGAAAAAAAAAAATGCTTTGTGTTATGCTGAAAGGTGTTCTCCAAATAAAGCCTGATTAATATTTTTTCATAAAAAGCACATCGAGTGACTTCTGCTTTCCTGTGTTTGTCAGGCATGCAGAAATGCAATACTTAGCAGGTGAATGTGAAAGGAGGTTAACTTAACAGTGAGATAAAGAGTCCCCCATTCATTCTCCGGGCTGCAATATTTGCTAATACTTCATCTATAATCACTGAGAAACAGCGTGATGCAACAGGAACACAGACTTTAGAATCATGTACCGAACTGGAGTTTGACATCGTGTATAAATGTAACTACAATTTTTAGTTTTATGGGTTTGAAGTTTTTGTATTAAACCATAAGAGATAACATAAATACAACCACAGTTTTTTTTTCCTGCTCCATCTGCCTTTGCTGTTGTATCCTTGGGCAAGGCACTTCATCTACATTGCCTGCTGGCGGTGGGAAGAGGGCCGTGGTGTGTGACAGCCTTGCCTCTGACAGTATGCACTTGTGCTATGCAGTAGCTTGCCACCATCAATGTGTGAATGTGTTTGTGTGTGATTGGCTTCATGTATTATGAAGTGCTTTGGGAGCTATACTTGTTCTGGCCGTTTACCATTTAAAACAAGATGTTTAGTCTGATTTACTTCTAAACAGTGAGAAAAGGAATGTCAACTTCTGCGTTGATGGACTGACGACCTGTCCAGGGTCTATCCTTCCTCTTGCCCAATGAATGCTGGAGCACTAGTTGCCCTGTAACCTTGCAAGAATAAGCGGGTTTAGATCATAGTTGGACACATTTACAGAAAAATTCCTGTAAAAAAATCCAATTTTTCCATTTTGCATAGAAGTTGTCTGTGCTGTTTGAGAATGTCTGTGTGCACATATTCTGGAGCTAACTCAATTAATTGAAAGCAGTCATATAGGAATAGTTTATCTTATTCACTGAGTAGGTCATGAAAACATTTTGCACATATACTTGTTGGACAGAACTGTATGGTATATGATAATGCACTCAAACTTAAATGCTCATATAATCATATCAGAAAGTGCGTGTAAAGTAAATAATATCTTGATGTAGGTATAATCTCCTTACAATTCACTACAAGGACAAAGTAAAGCAGCATATGCGCTTTTTCTGGACACTTCAGACTTGTTTCTTATTTTATAAAAGTTAATTATTCAAATAACCAGCCAGGAACCAAAATGGCCTTGTTATGGGTTAAGGCATTTTTTGACCCACAGAAATCCGTAATGGCAAGTGGCAGCTGGCATGTGTGGAATGTTGGCTGAAAGTTGTGGCCAGTGGAGACGTCAAACAAGTATGGAAATAGTTGAGCTCAGCAGACTGTCCAATAGGATTTTTTAAGGTAAAATTTGCCTTTTTTTTAACCATAGCCATTTAGTAAGCTAACTATATATTTACATTGATTACATGAGCAGACTGCACAGTGGCGCAGTTGGTAGCACTGTTGCAAGAAGGTCCTGGTTCAATTCCCAGCCTGGAGTCTTTCTGCATGGAGTTTGCATGTTCTCCCTGTTCATGTGTGGGTTTTTTTTGAGTGCTTCGGCTTCCTCCCATTGTCTAAAATTATGACTGTAAGATTATGTATATGTGTATTTTGTATATATGGATATTTTTATATTTGTGTTTTATGGTATTTTTTTCTACAACGTACTGTATTTTTATTGTTTTGTTTTTTTTCATTTCTGTACTCTTGTTTTGTCATGACAGTTTCAATTTCCTACTCGTGGGACTGACAAAGTATTATCTTATCTTACTATCTTACACTGCACTCTTAGTTATACCTGCAGTCAATTTAGATTGACTAGTGTGCAGTTATTTTGGACAGTGTGAATGTTCTCTGTGGCAATGCCAGGGAAATGCCACATACCTGGAACATACTTTCTGTGTAGCAAAGCTTCTATAATGCATCCCACCCAAGTATTAAAGTAAAATAATTCCCTTTTTACTTTGTTCTCATGTGTTAGATCATTTTTTCGAACTCTGCTGACAAGGCACAGGCAAATGTAAGACAATCTCAAAAGGTTGTTAATTGTTATCACATATGGAATTGCAAGTACTACATTAAAAGTGAGTGCTAATAAAAGCTGTCCACATTGTAGATGTTACCGTAGAAACTAGACAAATACACACTTCTCAGGTATTCTTAATATTTCTATCAAAGACACAACTTGAAATGACACTAATCAAATTACATTTGTTGTGAATAAGTAAAATCACTAAACTAAAAGGTAAGCATGCTCTGAAAAAGGGACAGAATAGAACTCATCCATCCATCCATCCATCCATCCATCCATCCATCCATCCATCCATCTTCCTCTGCTTAGCCGGAGTCGGGTCATGGGAGTAGAAGCTTAAGTAGGGAGGCCTAGACTTCCCTCTCAGCCACTTGGGCCAGATCCTCCAAGAGGATCCCAGGGTGTTTCCAGGGAAACATCATCCCTCCAGAGTGTCCTGGGTCTTCCCCGGGGCCTCCTCCCGGTGGGACATGCCCGGAACACCTCACCAGGGAGGCGTCCAGGAGGCATCCTGACCAGAAGCCCGAGCCTCAACTGGCTCCTTTCGACATGAAGGAGCAGTGGCTCTACTCTGAGTCCCTCCCAGATGACTGAGCTTCTCACCCAATCTCTGAGGGAGAGCCCAGACACCCTACAGACAAAACTCATTTTGGCAGCTTGTATCTGTGACCTCGTTCTTTCATTCATGACCCAAAGAGAAATTAACTAAAATTATTGAAATAAAAAAATGATTTTATTATAATCAAATGCATATTATAGTGGGACAAACAAGCATTTCTGATGGAAACTTCAAACTCTTTCGGTGACAAAAAACCTTTGATGACTAATGGCCACAAAATCCAAACAATGACACAAACAATTGGGAAAAATGATTACAGTTATTTCAACCCTAATTAGTATCTCATAAAAAAAATCAGTTCAATCAAAGATGAGGACTGAGAACATTTATTGGTTAAGATAGCATTTCACAGGTGCAGTTAATAAGTTGAATTTTTACTACCAGTTTTACTTGTACAATAGCAGATCCCCCGGGTAAACATGTCTAATGCTTGCTTCTGCTCAGAGTGGAAGACACGCAAATCAATTAACTAAAAATGGTCAGTTGTCTGTTATATTGAATAGAATTGAGCTTTGTGTTGTAAAATAAATTAGTAACATATCTATCAGAAAACTCTTCACATACAATTTGCATCAAGTTACATCTTTTAACAGCAAGATCTCAGTGCAAATGCTTTTGTAAATGAAAAGATCCTTGTCAGTACCGACAAAATTATTGACATAAAGTTGCAAAAAGCTCCCCAAATAAAGTTTCATCTAGTTTTTGACAGTTGTGGAACTAAAATGATTTGGATTTAAGGTAAGAGAAGACTAAATATTAGTCCAGATCCATGACCAGTCTTCCAAACACTTCACATTTTTATTGTGACACAGTTAGCTTGATATACAGTACTAAATATCTATTTCTCAAGCAGCAATGAGTTAAACAAGGAAAAAAAAAAAACATTCACTCAAGTATCTAATACACATTTTTAAATACTACTGACAAAGAAATGAAAAAAAAGAATAAGAATGCTGGTCATTAAATAAATGATGTTAATAAAATCTAATAAAGTTTTTCTTTAAGGAACCCACAAACAAGCAGTGATATGTCTGTTTGCAATTCCTGCCACTTTCATGTGTACCTCAAAAAGAAGAGACTACAAAATGACACATATAACACCAAAAATATTCAAAGTTTATCAGGAGTTACCACTTCTGTTGATTGAGAATGTTGGAATTTAACAAAAACAAAAAGAAGAAAGAAAGAATTGTTTTTACTCTTAATAAATCTGCCTATTTTTAGTTGATGGAATATTGTTTTGAGATGATACACAGCAGTAGCGTGTTGAAAGGTGCTTTCCTTTCCAGGTTCCCCTTTCCTCATTAACACCGCAGCATGTCTACTGACACAGCATAGTCATAAAACCATCCAACTGCAGTTTTCCTTGTGAGAAGGAGACAAAGACTGGAACAAATGTTCAGCCCTGAATATGGACAAAATCAGTTTGGCAATACAGGCTAAGCATTAATTATATTGAATGATCTTGGTAAAAGGCAAAGTATAAGAACAAATCTGCATTGGTAGATAAAAACCCCATTTTTCTACCAGCATTCCAAACCGCCATCCTACCAGTTCATTTATTATCATGTTCCAGTCACTTGATGGCATGCAAATGTAATGCATCAAAGTATAGGAGTGTTCTTACCTGAAACTGAACAGCAATGACCAAACAAATCCACAAAACCAGTGTCACCTGTCCGCTTCTTTGTTTTCAAACTAATCAGTGACAGTTTAAAAGAAAAAAACAAAAACTGCACAATACTATGCTACGAGTCATCCGATTGTTCCCTTGTGTACACTACCTGACCTTTTAGTGCACATCCTATATTCAATGTGTTAAAGGTACAGTGTTTTAACAATGCTGTGCTATGTGAAAACATCCAAGAAGTACTGTCACTATTCCTGCCTCCAAGCACATTGCTTCTATTCCCCGTGTTTGTTGTCGCTGCATTTTTTTCCTTTTCTTCTCATGTGATTGTTGCAGCCATTTTCCCTCACAGGCCATAGCGGCTTGGTGACATCTCCCTACATGCTCCTTCTTCATTAACTACTTAGAATTATCTGACACACTAGGTATTTGGCTAGTGCCTGGGACCTGTCAGTGAGTCTAATAAAGCACAAGCATGAAATAATCTCACATTGCTATTGGTGACAAACCATTTTTGCCCCCACTCTGTGGCTTTTGTCAGTAGTGTTTAAAATTTGCTTGGGACTTTAAAATTAGACTTTGATGTGTTTAATGTGAGCGAGGTTTAGACTTCTAAAACTTCCTATGGCTGTTTCATATCATGAAAAGTTACAGAAATACTCCGAGATAAAATAGATGAAACTTGAACCTTTAAAAGGTCTTGCAAAATATTTAAATTTCAATTAGATTTGCTATTTCTCTGAAGGAGTGTCTATACTAAGCACTGTGACTGTTAGTCCCAGCTATGAAATGAATATGCACTCAATCGTTGCCTGATCTTCTGCCTGCAGAGAATAATCTTGTCAGCTGGACAGACATGGAAGTAGGCAAAACCTTGCTTTACACGTCCAGGTCATCTGGCCTTGCTCTGCTCATCCTGCTGCTGGCACGGCTACAAGGCCTGGCATCAATTAAAGCCAAAGGTTGGAGATCATGTCCTACTGATGAAGGAAGTTTCTTTTGCTCGTGTGTATCGTCAGGAAAGTCAAAGGCTTGCACATGGGAGTTTGAAATAGTACTTCCCGCACCATTTTGGCCAAGCCGGTTCTGCTCTGTAGAGTAATTTGCCCAGTTCTGCTCATTGGCCTGTTTGTTATAATTTCTGCATGAACTGGTTCCCCGCTCCCCAGTGGCCAGCTTGTAGCCTGGGGGGGACAGAGGTGATAGGGGAGCAGTTGGGGAGGAACAGCCATTATAGTAAGCATACTTTGTTGTGGACAGTTCTTTAGGGGTGGGACTCAAAGTGCCTCCACTGGCATAGAGTGCTGGCTGTTGTTTCCCCTTTACACGATCTTTAATTCTCTTAAAAAAAACATAGAAAAGCTCGATGATATTAAGCAACAGAGAAACTAGAGAGACGACCAGCATGAAGATGATGAAAACGGTCTTCTCTGTTGGACGGGACAGAAAACAGTCCACCCTGTGTGGGCATGGAGACCGCTCACACGTGTAGACCGCAGACAACGTGAAGCCATACATATACCACTGGATCACCAAGAAGCCCACCTCAAACAGAGATTTAAAAAAAATGCTGACTATGTAGGTTCTAAGTAGGGCACCCTTCATCTTCACTTTGCCATGCTCTTCAATCCCATACTTCATTTTTTTCATCTCAATTTTCTTCAGCGGTAAGTCAACATCACCTCCATCATTTTGTACGGCTTTAAGTTCTTCTTCCTTTCTGTTGAGTTTCTGCTCTTTCCTGTGCAGATAGAAAACATGAGCCAGATACAGGAGCGTCGGTGTTGACACAAAGATGATCTGAAGGACCCAGAAACGAACATGGGAGATGGGGAAAGATTTGTCGTAGCAGACATTTTCACAACCAGGTTGCTGGGTGTTACATTTGAAAGCAGACTGTTCATCTCCCCAGGCTGATTCCACCGCAGTACCCAGCACCAGGATCCTGAAGATGAAGAGAACCGACAGCCAGACCTTTCCTCCAGCGGTGGAGTAGGCCTGAACCTTGTCCAGAAGACGACCCAATGCACTCCAATCACCCATTCTTCGGGAGAGTGAGCTGGAACAAAAGCAGTTGCGAATGTGTTACTGTGAAGATAGTAATATATGTGTCTGCAACAAATGATTGGATTAATCATGCTGAATCATGATTGATCCGATCGTGATTCACCATGAACTCTATCCAGAATTCTTCAAATGTCAGTTTTAATATTACCTGTTAAAAAATTTTTTATTAAGCACCTTTTGCAATCAAATTTGTAACCGGTCAATTAAAAAATAGTCAATACATCAGCCCTACACTGTATTGATGTTAAGTCAAGCAGAAAGGGCTCAGAGTTTCACATTTTGACATGAGAAATACTGCATCCTTTGTTACACACAATCAAACACACACTAAAGGAATGCTAGGTTACTGCATTTTAGGCAGCAAAATGTTTATTTTAGTTTTTTGGCTAGTAGCTTTTTTATTTGACAGTGGTCATACAGGAAAGTGGGCTATGAGAGCGGGGGGGGGGGACATGCAGCAAAGATCAACAGGACTTTGTGACGGCCACGTTAAGGACTGAGGCCTTCCTCTGTAGGTCACGCGGCACTGCAGCAACTCATGTGTTTTTAATATTTTGTAAAATAAGCTTAATCTTGTTTTTTTAATTATTATTTTAACTGAACACTTGATTACTAAAAGAATCGTTAGCTGCAGCCCTAATGGTACATGAACAGTACGATGCAAGACAATTCTGTGGTTAATCAATTTTGACAGCTTACGGGGGAAACCTTATACCTAGTTTATTTTTTACCTAATTTGTATTTTATGTTTTTCTTCTTTTTGGTGGAGCAAAACATAAATGTTTGATGCAATGCACAAAATAATTCAATTGCTTAGAGAAGGAGCAAGAAGCACGTCTGTCCTTCTCTGCAACACTACACATGTACATCAGGCAGGCTCCTAAAATCCCTGAAAACTCTAAACTCCTTAAATCTTTAGCATTTTTCTAAACCCCAAAAATTTTAATGTTTGCAGTATTAGTAAGAATCTTCTCAGACAGAATACTACGCTAAATAACATTCCTGAGATTTGAAAAACATAAACTTACTATAGGGATTCCCCCCCCCCCATGCTTTTCAAACCCGTCATGTGAGCGGTTTAGACTTGCTTTAGTATGTGTGCCAAAGTTTAACTCCCTGTCCTGAGATGCATTGGGCAAGAAGGTCACCCACTTCAGATGCCAAAGCAAAAACTCGGCAAACCCAAGAGCCATTAAGGTTCAACAGTTTTTCCTTATGGGAAGGGAGGTTAAATGGACAAAAATGACAAAGCTGGGAACACAAATATATAACATCAAAGAGCAAAAGAAAAGCTTATATATAGCGTTTTATTTGACAAGTTCTACCGGAAGATTAAGTCTAAAAAAAGAAATGGTGATGTGTGCCCGAAGCAGGCAGGGCAGGGCAGTTAAATTGCTCACAGTGTGAAAGCAATAAATCAACTTCCTACTTACATAGAACTTTCGCATATCTGTTTTTCCTTTGGAAAAAATACCAGACTTTATTCTATAATTATGCTTTCATCTCCCTAAAATAAAAAAAGCCATTTGAAACTAATTATTGTGTGTATTAAATGGGAAAGTCTTACACACATGACTTTAATCCTAAGTGAGATTCTCACTAAGAAGTCCTGAAAAGATCTTTAAAAGCAGGTTTCACATCTGTTTGACTTTAAGAAAAATTACACACACACACACACATATATATATATATATATATATATATATATATATATATATATCCCTAAGCCCTTGAAAGAGAAAATCTATCTACCCTGCAATAACCTAAAAGAAAATCCTGTTTAAAAAATAACTATGTGATAAATGTCACAGTTTATTACAGGTTTTTCCATTACACTTTTACCAACTGAAACCATGTTTGTCCACTCCACAGCCTGGAGTAAATTCCTTAATTAGAAAATGACCTGTAGTCTAATCCTCATGAAGCAAAATGAAATGCATGTGCTCTCACTTATTGCACATTAAGCCACGGGAAGTTTTCGCCAGTGCTCTAAAATCTGGCATTTCAGCTTCAAACAAGTCAAAAAGTAATGAGGAGCTGAGGACAATAACGTCTGTGTGATTATTATCCCGCCACTTTCTACATGGCTGAGTCTGTCATGCAGAAATAAGCAAGCAGAACAATAGGCTGCAGTCCACAGAACTGTACTGGAAAAACTGAACCTCTCTGCTGCTCCTCTGCAGCCTGTCTACTGCGGCCGGAGTCCCAAATGGTCAAGTCCTGGGCAAAGCTCTCCATCTCCTTTGGTAACTGAAAACCCTCTTTAATAAAGGAGGAGAGAGCCCTTTTAAATGTCCAAGAGAAACTTCTTTACGTGGGGGTTCAGTTCTATTTCAAGACCTCTAATAGGGTTAAACATAAATACTAAAGAAAAACAAGCCTTTCTATAAAACGATTTTGTTAAAGTTGAAAAATTTTAACAGGAGCCTGGAAAAATCGCCCGTCTATTTCTAAATCCTGCTCTCATAGTTTTCTGTTTGTTTTTCCAAACCAACGGCTTTGGTTCCACTTGAGCTTACCTGCAGGGTTACAGAAGGAGGCCCAGCGGGACTTTCTTCGCCTATGGAAAAAACTTCCTTTTCACGATCGGAATCCGGAGTAAAAAGTGAGCCGAACTCCTCAAACTTCCCTTATAAGAGACAGTCAGAAAAGTTCTAGTCACCTGATCTCTACGTCAAAACACGAAGCCCCTGGAAGCTGGAAGTGGAGGGGCCAAAACGCCCCCCAAAAATTTCAGGGCAGCTCCTCCCTGTCTTCACGGATCCCACCGCACCAACATCCCTTCCAAAGCCCCGTTTAATTTGCTGCGTCTCAAATAAGCCGCATGCTGTAAGAACAATTCTGTCTTTCTTAAAATGACATTTTATCAGAGTATAAAACATTTGAGCAATAAAGAATAAATGTGGACAGTAACGAAATGAGTGAGAATCTGTCTCTGCAACTTGAAAACATTTCTGCCTTTTTCTCAGAGTTGCACAGTTTAGAGTTCACTAAAGTTATGAGCCTTATTCGTAGAACAGTTTTGCTCAAACATCTTTTGAAAAAGTACAACTCCAAACTAAACTGTGCACTTTAGTAGTGCATAGCGCCACCTTGTGATGGTCCTTCAATATGGAAATCGCATTAAACGGTGTTTTTTGAGCAGGTTTTTCTTTTAGACATAGGCCTACTTGTTAACAGGCTTTTGTATTGACAAAAATACAAAAGATGTATTGCCATCTTTTGTAGATAAAATTCAATTCAAAAATACTTCTTTAATACTTATAAAAAAAAGTTTTTTAAAAAAGTGGAAAATTTCACAGCCTCTTAAGAATCATAAATTACTTTTTGTTGATATTTCCTTGGCCTCAAGTCTGATATTGAGACTCTATACAAGAGGGAATAAACATTGATTCCTTCACTTTGTCTTGATGTCGTAGCCACACCTTGTCTGAAGAAAGTCCTGCCTGTCATTGCATCTGATGTGGTTCCAGTGATAAAGTGATCGCTCTCATCAGGTGTTTTCTTCCAGGCTTTAAAAACAGCAGTAATCAAACCACTGATAAAGAAGAACAATCTGGACAAATCACTACTGCAGAATTATAGGCCAACCGCCAACCTCCCATTCATCAGTAAAGTTATTAAAAAGTCTGTTTAAACAGTTAAGTACTGTAGCTTTCTAACTATAACCAACCGTTTTAACGTCTTTCAGGTTGATTTTTGTGTTCACCACAGAACAGAGACTGGCCTGGTCAAAGTGTTCAGTGAGATCCACATAAATACAAGCTGTGGGAGAACCACAGTGCTGGTTCTGTTGGACCTCAGTGCAGCTTTTCACACTGTTGACCATGACATGTTACTGAAACGACTGGCGAGCTGGTAAGATTCTCTGGTTCAGAACTCAACTGGTTCAATCTTACAAAAAGAACAGGGATTTCTTTGTTTCAATAGGTAACTTCTCTATGCACCACAAATCTGGAACAAACCTTCATCTAGATTAAAAACCCAGAGTTGCTTTTGAAACATAATCAATGAAACGTTAATCAGCATTTTGATGTGCAATGATGGCACTTGACAAAATATTATGTTTCAGTTGTTGACTGTGTTCTATGACTTTTATGAGAGCTTAGTTTTTCACCAATGAGCTTCTGCTGATAGCAGGTCTACATCATAACATACCATTAAAAGTTTCTTCACTGGTGTTAAGCACACGATTCTGTTGGCAGATGATGGGCATTAAGTCTTTAAAAATTATCTTACATTGCCATATTTCCAAAAATGTGTGCACAAAAACTTAAAAATGACATCATGGCATTATATTATATTACATTTTATTTAGGGAAACAGGCATAGATCTGTAAACATATTTGACTCCTTTGTAACAGTCTATTGTCCACGGAAAAACAGCCTCATACTGTATGAACAGGAAAACAGCATGAGTTGGGGTAACCCAAGTTTGATTCTAGTTGGCATCACTTTGGTTCCTCGATACCTTCCTCTTGATCTGGTACTTAACGAAAGCCACTTCTTGACAGTTTTGCTGCAGTGCTTGTTGGTCATCTTTGGGTCAAACTGCACAGCAGCAGCTGAAGAACACAAAAGTAAGAGTCAGCAAGGCGCTGATTTGGGCAGATTAGAAAAGCGATAAAAGACATTTGAAAAGTTTTGAAACACATTGAAATATTAAGTAATGTACTGTTATAGATTTGAGAACAAACACAGACACCATATGGTTCCCCTTGTACATTCACAGTTAAATTAATAAGGACGGACCAATGGATATTGGCGTGTCCTTATTATATGTCAACTAACATTTAGCGTAAACTTAGACGGCATAAATACCTATCAAGCTGCTGCATAGGCAGAAAACAATGCAATTATTTTTCAATAAACAGTAAAACTAAGAGTAATACCGCCAAACTAACTGCAAAAATAACTGATATCTGCCAAGAATTTTATAATCAAATACAGAATAAATATAATGATTATTTGCAAATTTATACTGATGGTTCAAAACCCCCCAAAAATGAAGCGACTGGTATAGCAGCAGTGATTCCTGAATTAAAGATTAATATTTCAAGCAGAACATCTAATTATCTCAGTATATATGCAGTAGAATTATGTGCTATATTATTAGCTTTAGAATGGGTGGAGAATAGTAATATAAATAAAATAATAGTTTGTAGTGAGTCATTGTCTGCATTGCTGAGTATTGGAAAAGGAAGTACAAATAATCATCAAAATATATCATATGAGATTATGGCTGTTCATCATAGAATTTGTGAACAAAATAAAAATGTAATATTATTTTGGACTCCTGCTCATGTGGGCATTTTGGGTAATGAAAGAACAGATAGGTTGGCTAAGGAGGCTATTAAAAAATAAGATATTGATATGCCAATAAAGTTATCTAAATCTGAAGGCAAAAGCATAGTTTGGAGAGAAAGTAAGAAGTTATGGAAAATTAGGTGGGATAATGAAATAAATGGAAGGCATTTATTTATGATACAAAATACAGTTGATGTAGTAAAAATTAGAGGAATAAACAAGAGAGAGGAGATAATTATAAATAGAATAAGAACCGGTCACAGTTTTTTAAATGCAACTCTTTTTAAGATGGGAAAACATCTTACTGGTTTTTGTAGTTGGTGTGATGCTGTAGAAACGATGGAACATGTTTTTATTAGTTGTAGAAAATATGTAAATCAAAGAAGATTATTAAAAACGGAATTAGGTTTTAATAGGGAATTGAAATTTGAGAAGGTGGTTCATCAGTTAAATAGTATTGAGGGGAAAATGAAGATTTTTCGTTTTTTTAAAAAAATACTGGGATCATTATGAGAATTTGAGGTGTGGATATTAGGATTCAATAGATGGCAGTAGTGCAACAATAATGGATGCAAGCTGCCGTCAAAATCTAAAGAAGAAGAAGAAGAAGAAGAAGAAGTAGTCGATTTATTATGTCAGTTTAATGTGTGACTTCCTGGTTACGCGGTATATTTCTCAATCCGGTTTCTTCTAAATATATAGTAGTACGAGGTGTTCTCCAGACGTTTGAAGGATTTTTAATCAACTTTTTTTTTATCTTCAGCTCCATCAGGGTTTCCTGAGACTGCTGATCAAAGTTAGCTGCTGAGCTAACTTGTCCGACAGACTGACCATGTCCGCCTCAACTGGCAGCTCTCCGCCGGGCCACAGCTCAGGCCTTGGCCCGAGTATGTCTATGTTCCGATGGCTGGAGGTGCTGGAGAAGGAATTTGACAAGGCGTTTGTGGACGTAGATCTATTGCTCGGAGAAATAGACCCCGATCAAGTGGATATAACATACGAAGGAAGACAGAAAATGACGAGTCTGAGCTCTTGTTTTGCTCAGCTCTGCCACAAAACCCAGACGGTTTTCCAGCTCAACCACAAATTAGAGGTTAGTTGACAGATCTTAGCATGTTTTTAATCAGTGAATATTAAACTGTGTTTACAGCGAGAGCAGTTCTCCCGGAGACAGAGCACGTCTGACTGGCTTGTTCCTGTTCCTGACTTGTTGGAGTTAATGGTCGGTGGTTGGCACAGCGAAGAGCCTAAAGCTTTTCCAAGCCTAAAGCTTCCGACTCCAGGCCTCTTCAGTGGACTCATGTCTCCAACCGAGGCGGAGTCATCAGGATAGATGGTGTTTCCGGAGGCTGCTTTCACAGACAACAGAACAGAGAGCCAGGAACAAATTAATCTAAACCCTGTTTAAAACTTGGACTGATATAACAACTTTGTGAAAGTATAAGAGAATATTAAGAAAATAGACTGAGATAAACTAATAATTTTCCATCTAACTGGTCTTGGATAATCGTATCATAGTGGCTGTTTCCTCTCTGCTTTGTTTAAGGTTAAAGGAGTAAAGTTCTACCACTGTTGTTCTTCAGTAATTGTTAATGTCTTTTGTTGAGTGCTAGTCCATTAGCTGATAGATTGCATTTTAGAATTTGAACCAGCATTCATTTTTAAATTGGAAGTGCAAAAAGATGGACAGATTAGACATTTCTACTCTTAAACACACATTGGAACATATTTTAATTTTTTTTTCCCCAAATCACACAGTTTACCAGACTGGAATTTATTTGTACATTTATCAGCATCTACCTCAATGTGCTGCTAATGGTGGAGAAACAACAAATTCTTGACAGGCTCCGATGTGGGGAACTACTATACAGGTGTAGTATAGCAGAGAGCGAGGTGAGCAGCGTATGCATAAGAGTGATTGTCAGCGCTGGCTCTGATTGTTTCTGACCAGGAGTGTTATATTTCTGCACATGGCTGTAGGAACACAGGGAGGATGCAGAGGAGCATGTCAAAATAAAGTTTTTTATATAAAAATTGCCTTTAACAAAATCTTTTTCTGATTTATGTATTTATTTTTTGGGCTAATCCAGTTTTTGATCTGACATGTCTTCATTTTGTACCTTTCCTCCACTCTTCCTCTCCTCTACGTATCCACTCCTTCATTCATACTTTGTCTGATAAAGGCCCAGCTGGTTGACCTGCGCTCTGAGTTGACTGAAGCTAAGTCTGAGCGGACAGTCGTGGAAAAGGAGGTCCACGATCTGCTGCTGCAGCTCCATTCTCTGCAGCTCCAGCTCAATGCCAAGCAGGGCCAAGTGGAGGACTCTGACATCATCAAAGACAGACTGGTATGTAGGACAAAAATGACTAGCTCTGGTACGTTTGGCAAGGATGTAAGAGGCGTCTGTCAGGAAAAGACTGATTATCATGTGTTATTGGTAAAGGACTGTTGCTTTCATTAAAAAATAAGGATTCCTGATATGTATTGATTCTAATGTGGTTCAGCAGAGAGAGAGCTTCCATACTGCTGGCCGTCCTGTAAGCTCACATGTCACACCTTTCTATTAGCTGAGGTTTGTTTGTCAGGGAGACGGCAACAACAACATACTGGGAATCAGGTTTAATTCAGTGGTCATGTGAGCATCAGTGTTTCTTTTCTTTGGAAACCAAAGTTTCCCGGCCAGTGCAGTGTCTCCCCTTTTCTATCTACGCTGCTCTTTCTACTGTTGCCAACTCCTGAGAAAGAAAAGTACTGGCTGTCCTTAAAGTCGCTAGATGATGTCATCACCTAATTTGCATATTTGTTCATGTGATCCAGACTCCAGTGGGAAAGAGGAATGTCAAGAAGTACCAAACCACTCTAAATATGTTTAGAACTACAAATGGACTTTCTGAAGTCATTTCATATCTCTAACTCTTTATAGCAACAGAGTTGCTGAGTTGGCAACTGTGGCTGTTTCACCACCTTTACTGCTGTTGCTAACACAGTTCTGTGTGTTACCTCTCATGTTGCAAACTATTCTCTAACCTCCACCTTCTTTCTTTTCTTCTTCTTACTTTGCTCTAAAGCTTGCAACATCCTTGGAAGAGATGGTGAGTTTTATTTGGCACATGCTTTTGCAAAGGTAAAATCTTTGAGATATTTGAAGTGATTGTTAGACTAGCTACTGATCGCTGTTCACAACGTTTCGTCCTGACATGGGTCTGCCTGAATGTTTGTTGTATTGGTTTTCTTAGTTAATGGATCTGGGTCTATCAGGTATGGAATATATTGTGTAAATGTATTTAAAGTCATTTTATAGAAATTGTAAACTGGTCTGAGGTGGAAATTATGCTTCCTCCTATAATAAGCTATCAGATATCATTTGACAATTAGACATAAACAGCAGAAAGTCTATCTTGCTTTTAGAAGGTCTCTTGCATCTTTTGTGCATCGTCTTCATTGATTTCTTTTTAAACACTACTATAAAACAAGTAGTGTTTCATATTGAAGTTTGAGAATTCTTCATTTTCATGCCACATATGATTTGTTGTTAAAGCAAAAAGATGGAGAAAAAGAAGATTAATGGTGCTGTTTTTTCCAGATGATACTCTGGCCTATAAGTTATTCAAATATAAATGAGCACCTAATGCTTTAAAAAAAACAAACAGAAAACACAATGTTAGAATCTATCTTTGGACAAAACAAGGGGATTCCTGAACACCGTGAGCTAAAATTTGTTGACAAATTTATAGTGGAAGCTATAAATTTATAGTATATATGACAACTTTCATTGTAATGAAAGTTGTCATCACAATGTTATTTTCCACAATTTCAGTTTTTATCTTTAACTTTGCTTACCTTGTTTTTGGTGTGTGTACAGTAATGAAAAAGTACTAACTTCAATCTTAACAAGTCCAGTTTTTATGGGATTTTATTTTCATGTGGAGGAGATTATCAGCCAAATTTCCTCAAAGAAATATAAAAATATATTTTTATGCCAGTGGGCAGAAAGAAAATTCCTACAACTCAAATCACATAACCAATCTAGTGACAAGCACATGACAGGTGTTTTGAGTAAAACAAAAAAGAAAAAGAAAGGCTCAATGTCTACAAGATGAGCACAGAAAGTTTTAAGAGACATAGTCCAAAGTCTTATTTGTTCTTTGTTCAAGCTCTTTACTTATGCAAACAAACCCGTTTCAAAAGAAGCAACATGGAGCGCTTTTAAAAATTCCACATCCAAAATTCAATAAAAGTTATTCACCTGGGTTGTGCTGTGGTGGCGCAGGGGTTGGGCACGGCCCACGTGGGGAGGCCTTGGTCCTCGACGTGGCTGTCGCGGGTTCGATTCCCGGCCTGGTGACCTTTGCCGCATGTCTTCCCCCTTCTCTCGTTGCCCACTTTCCTGTCGGTTGACTGTCGGATGGAGGCCACTAGAGCCAATAAAAACCTTTAAAAAAAAAAAAAAAAAAGTTATTCACCTGGTAAGAAACGCAGAAAGAGAAACTCTACGCAGCAGCAAAGTTTTATCAACAGAATAATAGTGTGAAACTGTTAAACTCCACCTGAACAGAGGCATCTTTTAAAATGACCTGGATTTTTTTTAAGGTTTTATTGGGTCTTGATCTTGTGACATCTGTATGGAGGACTGAGGCCTGCGCCACCGCAGCACTTCAAAAATAACACTGATTTTGACGTGCGCAAAAAAAGCTTTTCTAAAATTTAGAAATAATACGAAAATATTTCATTTTGGCTTTAACAGAAATATTGTTCAGAGACTTTGACAACAAGGATGCAGTTCTTAAAGGGATTACAGTTGTGTGATTAAGCAATGAAGATATTGGAAACGATTTTAGAGACCAGCTGTAGACTGATCTGTCTGGAGCCCCATGTTTCAGCATGGCAGTGCATGACAGCAGAGATATCATCCATGTTGCTCAGCAGAACTTTTTTTCATAGCCAAACAAAAGGAGAGTTTGTCTTACATGCTTGGTGGTCCAAGCATGTAAGAGAAAGAGAAATGTCTTAAATAAAAATATGAGATGAAATCTCTCATTTCATCAGTTTGCATCTTTCATCAAGAGCCCCTTTTATCAAAGCACAGACAACAAATTCCAGAATATAGTACAAAGTGTTGTGCAGGTGGTAAATTTTATATTTCCTCAGTATTTTACCGCAGAGTCAGGTTAGAGCTCTCTAGCGCTTTGGCCACGCCCACTTTTCATTCCATTGAAATCAGAAAATTTAACACAGGGAACAATTTTGAGTGAAGCTTGTTTGAATATGTTAAGGTCTCCAAAAATCCACGCCAAGCGGTGGAATAATAAGAAAAAGAAGAAATCTTCTGATTACAGTAGACCTTTGCTAAGCTTTCACTGCTGAGGCCCAGTAACTGCCCCGGGGATATCTGAGGGCTCCCAAAACTCCAAGCAACAACCAAAAGTGATCCAACTCTTGAATAGCATTCAGGCACACAGAATCAGTTAACGCTTTGTAGGAGGTGACGAATGAGCTTGACTACAGAGTCTGGGATGTGAATGAACATAAGGATATTTTATATTTTACTGGAAAGCCCTCATGTGGATGTATCCTTCCTTACACTGTCCATTATACAACTCTGTCCTAGTAGTCGAACCAGGTTTGAAAGTCAGATAATTGAGCTACACTCAAATTACATCTTAAGATAATTTATTCTCTCCTATGGGAGAACGTTTTTTAGAAGAGGGGACAAGACTGCAGTGCAACAAAGATAAAACAATGGATTTCTAGTTATGACCACAAGCCAGATAGTTCCACTGAAATCCTGAGGAAAAAGCAGAATTTTCCAATGTCTATGATCTGCAACTGGTGGAGAGCAAAGATGTGAAATTATGGGAAAGCAAAATAAAGGTAAAGGAAGATCAGTCTTTATGCCACTTACATGGTCTGTGTTTATTCTAGGAACAGGAACTTGATGCCAGCAAGAAGGAGAAATTAACTGAGGCAAGACTGGAAGCAGAAGTCCGACTTTTTAAGAAAGAAAACGAGGCCCTTCGTAGACACATTGCAGTCCTGCAGGCTGAGGTGTACGGAGCCAGACTAGCAGCTAAATACTTGGACAAGGAACTGGCTGGCAGGTAAGAAGAATTGAATTCTATTAGGACCGATGGTAATGGATATTTCCAGAGACGATGTTTGTTGGACAGACAACATTGTTTTCTGACTGAAGAACGGGACATCTATTGTTGCTGCTCTTATTTCTTACAACTGTTCAGGCTGGTAGTTTTTTCATAAATGTTTTGCAGGTAAATAGAGCAAAAAGGGTCCTTGGAATTTGGAATTGGTGTTCAATTTTAAGCAGATGTGACTTCCATGTTGTCTTTGAAGCCCTTTGACTTTAATGTCGACACGGTCAGGAAATATGTCGGAGTGTCTTTTAAAGTTTGGAGTCTCGGTACCAAATAATGAGGCTGCAGTCATCAGGGCTGTTGAGGTTACTTACACAGAACACATCTGGTTTTGGCTCTGGTTAATCCCACTTAAACCAACAATCATCCTCTGGTTTATATGGACTGCTGTTTTGTCCTGCAGCATACTTCACACATCCTGAGAGGCGTTACAGTTCCACTCTGATTTCAAAAAGCGCCAGTGTGAGACACTCCAGTCACTGGTGTCGCGTAAACTGGACTGCAATAAAAACATTTCAACTTAACTGAAGAGCAGCTCCTTAATGCTCAGGCTTTAGATGGCCTCCAGCATTAAGAACCTCTTCCTGCTGTTATACGACTGCAGAGGTCTGAGAGCAGCTGACCAGCCTTATGGTCAGACCATTCAGATCTGAAACAAAGGGCGGTGAGGAGCACGTTATAAGATTTTCCATTACGTTCCCTTCTTTTGATTACCAAAACCACTGTTTACATTAAACACACAAAAAATAAAAAGTTTGATGATACATAAAAAAAGCCAATAAATAATCAGATGTACCACACAAAGGAGAGTCAGAAACAGCAGGCCATATTTGCAGGTTGAGAATCAGTCATCATAATACTGTATGTGAGCATGGAATAAAGAAAATACAAATAGACAGGTAATTGTTTGTTTTTTGGGTAGGCCTCAGAAAAGCAGCTGACAAGTTTTTTTTCCATTCTCAGAAATGTGAGCGTGTCTGTTTCATGTGTTTTAAGTGGATCATGTTGCTGGCAGCAGCAACGGCAGCAGCAACCTCCACCCACCTGGAATGAGGATGATGCTGATGAGGCATGTGCAGGCCTTGTACATGAGCTCCTGTACAAAACTCATTTTATCTGAATTTGTCCTGAGGAAAAATTCAGTCATTTGCAAAGAGCAGAAAGAAGCCAGAGGACCAGAGTCTGGAATGTCATGGGAAGAGCAAAACCAAAATCAACCTGTTTGTTTAATTTAATGTTATTTTGTTTTATTGCAGAACCAGTGTCACACTGGGCAGAAACATCGTCAAACTAAACAAGATGTGTGTTTGAGTGGTGAGCTGGTGTCCTCCCTCTTCCTTAAATTCTTTAAATATGTCATTATCATTTAAAAAATTGACCAGTAAAAATAGATTGACGGGATTACTTTGACTGCATGAGTCAAAATGGCAGAAGACACAAAAAGTCGAGTGCAATCTCTGATTTCCACACTATAAAATTCTCAACGAGAGTGGGACTGGGAGTCAGAGCGAGGATGAGGCAGAGGAGGAATGCCAGAGATGGAGCACTCTGTTCATCCTACACCACAGATCTGGAGGGGTTGGAGCATGTTGTTATGTGTTTGAGGGCCCAGCAGAAATCGTTTGCGTAATCCTGCTGTAGATGTTTTAAAGCGAGTCTCTACAGTAATCTCAGCCAAAAGAGACACATCAGATGTCTTAACATTTCTGGCTCACATTTTTTGAGCGCTGCAGTTTTTTTGCTACAGTCAATAATTCTTCACAATACAATTTCGGCCTGCATATTGATCGTATAACACAACGACAAATTCTTTTTTGTTGTAATGTTACTGTACCTGAGATCTGCCCATCAGGATAATCTTCAGGTGGATTTCAAAGAGTGAGAGTCAGATTTACCCAGTTAGTGGTGGGGGTCCCTGTTTGTAACAGTGTTGTATAAAATGATTTTCTTTCTCTTTTATGTTATATTCATCAAACACAAATTGTTTAGTTTTAGTTGGATTTTATTTTAAAACTTGACTTTTTACACAAGAGTTTAATTAATCTTACTATGCCTTTTCACTGACCACACAGTATAATAATACATTTCATTGATTTCATTCATCCTGGGTTTTATTCTTCTTTAGTAAAAACTCTGACTTGTGTTTTTCCCGATTGGTTCTTACAGCTTTTGGTCTGGTAACATTTTGTATGGTTCCAGTGAATCTGCTGGATACTTTCATTGACTTTCACAAAAGAAAAGACAATAAAAGCATCAGAGCCCAGAACCTAAAAAGGCTCTGGTTCTGTTCTGGTTCTGCTCTAGTTCTGTTCCAGGAGCAGCTGTGGAACCTCTAGACATGATGATGTACCAAAGGATTCTTCATAAAAACAGCATAATTTTGTCCAACCAGACCATCCTCTTCTTGAGACTGTCTTGGGAAAACAGCATCTTCAGTCAGAGGCTTCTTCAGATGTACTGTAACACAGACTGCAACTTTGTTCAGGCCTATTAAATGTTACATCCAAGCAGTCCGCTTGCAACGTTGTGCAAACTGAAATTTGTACGATGACTGAGATTTGATGCGTCTCTGTTCATAGAAAAACCAAGTTAATCTGAACTCGCCCCAGTTAAAAATTACAGCTGAGAAGCATATCCTAACAGATGACAGTAGATGATGATGTGATCACTCTTTCAGGGTGCAGCAGATCCAGTTACTTGGTCGTGACATGAAAGGACCGGCCCATGACAAGCTGTGGAACCAGCTGGAGGCAGAGATTCACCTCCACCGCCATAAAACAGTCATCCGTGCGTGTCGAGGCCGCAGCGACCCAAAGAAGTCTCTTCCCTCTCCTGTGGGACATGTATGTTTAAACTCACACAGAGGTTGAAATGCTTGCACTTGTTCTTTCTAAAAAAAAATGTGAATGTTAATATTTTTTTGTATGATAGGACCCTGACACGCTGAAGAAAACCCAGGGAGTGGGTCCCATCAGAAAGGTGGTGCTCCTGAAGGAGGATCACGAAGGCCTAGGAATCTCCATCACAGTAAATAGAACTTTTTCTTCCTTAAGGAGGAACAAACTCCAATTTTGCGCAATTTTACAAACTTTATTACTTTGGGTAAAATAAAAAACTTCAACACAGCTTGCTGCACGCCTCCAGCAAGCAATCATTTCTCAACGTCTGAAGGTCCCTCTGTAGAACAAGGAGCTGGTTTCCACCAGGCCCGGATTCCAACCAATTACTGTGACTAGTTTAAAAAAAAAAAAAACTTTATTTATGATACTATACACATACAAACATGCATAAACAAATTAACCTGACTTAAGACAAAGGGATACTTTAACCTCAGTCTCCTCTGACAGCCCTCAGAAAAAAGTCAGCATGACAATAAGTACAAAACTGAAAAAAAAAAAAAACCATTATACTAACTGTTTGGAACAAGAGACGTGTCTGGATAAAGTTGCTTGTAAACAGGAATCTGAAGAGATTCAATTTATGCCAAAATAAATACCTTATTGTTTGGTGAGGACCTGATGTCATGTGTCTGTTCTTCAGGGTGGGAAGGAGCATGGCGTTCCCATTCTGATTTCAGAGATCCATCCTAACCAGCCTGCAGACAGATGTGGAGGTCTGCATGTTGGAGACGCCATCCTTGCTGTCAACAGCATCAACCTGCGAGACGCAAAACACAAGGAAGCCGTCACCATTCTGTCTCAGCAGGTAGCACCTCTGTTAGACTGGATTTCTCTAACTGTATTGCTGCTGCTTTAAAGAAGACCAGAAGGCACAAAGGCTTAAAGAGTTACTTCTTTATGAACAGCTTATTTGTCTTAATATGCTCACTGTGGGTGTTTGTGGCAGCGAGGACAAATTGAGTTCGAGGTGGTGTACGTGGCCCCAGAAGTGGACAGTGATGATGAGAATGTGGAGTATGAAGATGACAGCGGCCACCGGTACCGACTCTACTTGGATGAACTGGAGGACAGCAGCACAACAGCGCCACCAGGCAACAGCTCAGCATCACTTCAGGGTGAAGGAAATCTCTTTTTCAAATAGACTGTAAAGGAAACGTGAGTTCAGGACAGTGTTTGGTCAAATTAGAACAAGAGTCTCCCCAAGTCTGATTTGTGTGTGAAAGTGAAACATCAAAAAGCTCCTGAGATATTGTAGAATTCACACAAGTAAATCACATATGAAACCTGCAAATCCATTCATGGAGCAGTGACTAGTCCTGCCTAGTTTTCAATGTTTTCCTGCTAGATGTGAGAATAAATCAATCGAATGCTAATGTCCAATATGACTGATTGTGAAAATGGAGCTAAGACATTCAAATAGCTGTTAAAGTATTCAAATTTAAATAGTTAATGAAACTTTCATTTCCTTAAGTGTACTATTAATTTTTGCACCAATTTGGTGTAAAAATGTCTTTACTTTTGAAAGCAGATGTGCAGAAAGTCAAAAACGGTCCATGGATACTTTATTCATCCGTATATGAATGTAAAATAGAAACTTTTAACAGAATACATGCTCTCCATCATAACTGATCCGTTAGATAAAAAATTGAGGAACACAATTATTTCAACCAGCTGAATTAACAAAGTGCATTACATGAAACCTTGGTTCCTTTAAGGAAGAAAAGCAGCACGAGGTCAACAGATTATATGAACCAGTATTCAAGTTGATATGTCTAACAAAAAATAAGAAATGAACATTAATCTTCAGTCATACAACATCAGTCATTCTACCTCTAATTTGCAAAGAGGAGACGTTTCTTGTTGAACCAGGTGTGATCTCTCTCACCAGCTGCTTCCACGTCTTTCACAAGACAAAGATATCTCTGGGTCAGAGCTGATCCAGGCTCAGATTCCTTTTCCTGAAATTTCAGCTCAGTGTTTCCTTCTGTAAAGCTGGTTTCATTCACATGTTGAGCAACATTATATAGCTTTAGCTGCCAGTTCCTTAACATGTCTTGAGGTTTTCTGTGAAGAGAGGCCGTCTGAAGGATTAACAGCAGCATGTTTGTCCTAAAGTATTGAATTATTTTTGAATTCTGAGGAGGAATCATTTTTAATTCAGTCAGATTAAGAACGTTTTGTTTTTTATTAATCTTTTCTCTCCATTCTGCAGCTCTGGAGAAGATGACACTGAACAATGGACCGGAGAACGGAAACCCTGGGATCCCCTCTCAGAAAAATCCACAGGAAACTCCGTCAAAGCCACCAGACACGGACTACTCCTCATAAAATGCCAAACTGACCTCTGGGATTTTTGGACAAGAACTGAAACAATTCAGTGACAATCTGAGAAACTTGGGGAAACCGACTTTTACTGTCCATTTTCCCATCTTTCTCTTTTAGTCTAGATGAAGTGCAGTTTGTGGCTTGTGGCACTTGATCGCAGTTATTTTTATGTGAAAGTTTGATGCCATGTTAATGGGACTGGGAAAATTTGAGAATGTTTTTAGCAATGGGAGCTGACAGGAATACCTTATAGGAGAGAAATATGCACGCTGACATGGAAGTGGAATAATTTCATCTCTTTATTGATAAAATGCTTCAGAGCTTCTGTCTGGGGAGACGGTGTGTGTTGGTTCATTATCTGGTTTTAAATAAGGAAGCCTTTTCAGAAAAAGATTCTGAAAGAAAAATAAGTTTGTTAGAAACGTAGGACAACTTTCACAATGAACTCATTTAGGCATCAAATATTTTAGACAGGGTCTGGTTTTTTTTTTAACAGTGACTATAGATATGTTTTAATGTGTAAACTCCTATTTGTGTAATCAGATGTGGTGTTTGGTGACCCACCTTGTCCTTCCGTAGCTCTTAGGCTAACAACTGACCCTTTTTAGGTTGCTGATGTTACTTTTGATTTTTTCTTCGTTTTTTTGGTTTTTGTAAACCTCTTGGCTTTTCTTGAGGTTTTTTTTAACCAAATAATTTCAAAAATAGCATGATACATTTTTTTAATCACTACTGTCCCTGAAAGTCCATAAAAATGAATGAATCCTTGTCCTGACATATTTAGTTGATAGTTGAACAGGTGTAGGTCAGTGTTGTCATCGGCAACAGTATCACATGTCCTAAATATGTTTAGAGGAGACTACTGTACCCATCTCTGTTATGAATAGACAATCCTGTTTATTTTCTGATATTTGGTATGTGTGCTCTTTAAAGCTGCTGCATTTCCTCGTTCTTTTTAAAACCGTTGTGGAACGCCTCCCAGTATAACTGTGGAGAAGGTTTGACTGCACCAGTTTTTCCAGGCTTCCACTTCTGCAATCCATGTATTCAGCTGAATCGTTTATTATCCACCTGCTTGTTTTTGAACTTGAATAAACCATTTATTTGTCATAACTCTTTCCTGAACCTCATTATGTTTTTGTCAGTTTAAGTTTTTTGGGCTTTGTTTATAAATTCTTCAAGATGCTCTTTAATCATTTAAGGAATATTTAAATGAACAAATGATCTTTAATAATTTAAGTATTCAAGTTATTCAATGGTATTTAATAAATATTAAAGTACTACACACAAAAAAAAGTTGCTTACTTCCTATTTATGTTCAGAAAGATCACAGTGGTCACTGAAATGACATGAAACTGACAAAACTAATAAATAGAAATGCACTTAAATTTAACCGATGACTACTGGACCATACTTTTGAACTGCAGTTCAACTGAATCATTAAAAAAAAATCTAATTGCATTTGTCGAATTTGAAAATTCGAAGGATTTAATGTTGGTGTAAAATGGTGCAGAGCATTGTGATAAATACTGCGTGTGTTTTTGGAAAACAACATGAACGTCTTTCAGTATTTCAATTTAATTTATTCTCTGAATATTGTCAGACTCTCCTCTGTGGGGCTTTTAAACCTCTGACAGGCAAAACTGAGTTATTAAATGAACCAAACTGCTGCACAGCTGTCTAAAGCTGCACAAGGTTTACCAGCTGTCTGTTGATCATGATGAACTTTACAATATCATGTTTTGGGTGGCTCATGTTTTCACTAAATCCAGGAAAATGAAGCTCATCACCCAGTTCTAAAAGGCCTCAGACCGGCTCCCTGTAGCTCACAGAATAATGTTAAGATACTTTAGTTAGTTTTAGCTTGACACCAAAACATAATTAAGATCTGCTTCATCAACCTTCCAGACCTCTCAGGTGTTCTGATTCAATTCTTCTCTGCATCCCCAGAACCAAAACCAGACATGGAGCATTCAGTGTTTACTCTCCTCTAATCTAGAACAAATGTCCAGAAGACAAAATAGCTGAAACACCAAGTTTCTTTAAACTCATTTATTTGTGGTTGCCTTTAACTTCTAGTCTAGATTATTACTTTTTATTACTTCTCTGTTTTCAGTGTAATATAATGTTTTTGCTGAAATGTGCCATACAAATAATCTTGACTCATTTCTGTTTTTTTAATATTTGGGTTTTTCTTTTTTATGTTTCATGCTATTTTTCAATTCTTTTTCATTGAAAAGCATTTTGAAGTTGGAAAAAAAGACAAACAGAAGCTAAAAAACCCTGAAATAGGCACACACACAACATTTCTGTACATATTTTAATGTAAACTTGGATGTTTGATGGTTTATTTTATAAAAACAGTTTAGTCTGGTGGGCCGTGTGGTGAGCAGTACCAGATCTGAGCCCAGATCGACCCACTGCTGTTATCAACCTGCAGCAGATCTTCCACAGTGAACCATGCTCTGCAGCAGGAAGGACAGCACATCGCAAATTTTGTGTGGATGCAATATTACTATCCATAGTATCAACAAGCACAAAGTTCTGCTTGGGCTTTGAATTTATTCTTATGCGACCTTACATAATATCCTAATTTTCAAGCAAAGTTAGTGTCACCATCCTCAACATTTTATTATCTGCATCAGATCCTATTAGTCAGAGGAGTAGAGCAATGGATGGTGCTGCTCTGCTCGCAGGTTGCTGCGCCTCTGGTCTGAAGTGGATTAGAGGCAACAGTCATTACAAAACTTCAGACACGTCCAAACCTTTCAGAGCTGTGACAGATAGTAGGATTCATTTTCCAAACATCCTCGTTGTATAGCGTTAGAGATTCGATAAATGTAATGTTTAAGAATTCACTGCGTGGCACAGCTTGGAGCCACATACTGAGGACAGTATTCTGCTACAGTCCTCCTCAGATCATCTATTCCTCTCTTCAGCAGGCCGACTTGGAGCAGCTTACAGGTCGGTTCTTCTTCTCCTTCAGCCAGCTGGTGCTCCTGTTCCTCTGCTGAGACGCTGAGTGCTGGACGGACACAAAACAGCAGCAGAGGACATTTGGTCACCATCTCAGTAACACATCCATACTGTCTACACTCAGAGAAACAGGAAACAATGTTTGTTCATTTTACATGAATGAAATATGATTCAAACATGTCGACCATGTACTTCACTTTTCAACATTTCTTCCTTCCTTTTTTTTACATAAACTGTCAAGAGCTCTGCTCACTGCTGTTCCTGCTCTCCTGCTGTATTTCTCTGCCATGTATGAAGCTATTACTCTGATTAACCATATGAAGATGTGACGCTGAAGTGTTTGTTTTCAGCACATTACATTTCATTCCCAGAAGCAGAGAGAGGTTGGGCTCTTTTCCCTGCGCTCTTTGGGCCAGGATGCTGCAGAAACCTCGCAGGTCAAGCAGACACAAAGACATCTCTTTCAAAAGCTCGTCCACTTCTGACATGCTTCCTGGAGATGACGGATGCACCAACTTGTCTTTGTCCTGGTTAACAAAGTGAATAAAATGTTCATGTTTCAATATGAGCATAACCGGGTCAATGAAAACAGAGAACATGTTCAGCAGACTTCCCCCCTGTACAGCAAAAAAATAAAATAAAATCTGATTTATGAAACCAGGACTATGCACAACAGAAAGTAATTTTCCTATGAATAACAGCTGAATCTAAAAATTTGTGCAGAAGGTCACACTTAGGTTCTCTCCTCCCTGAGCTGCATCACCGCGGATCTACTGTTCTCCCTGTCACATATGGGAACTAAGGCAAGCGTATGACTTCTTAGTCTTGGTTCTGAGTCTTTAGAGAAAATGAAGCAATTTTATTGTAACAAACCCAGAATGCTGGCGGTGACCATGTGCATGTCCTGAGTGTGTAAACATGTCTTGGGAATCCACCTGAAAAAAGATTGGACAGTGTACAGCCAGAGCCAGACTCAGAACTCGGGCCGGGTCATGGTCAGGTCAGACTTGGGCTACTGTGGCACATTTTCAATAATACAACCAGCAGATGTCAGTTGGCTCTGCCTCAGACACAATGTCTATGGATTGGATAGACAAACGGGTCAGGCTGGAATTTCTAGACTCTTTCTAAAACTCTGCTGTAGACTAAACTAAGTCAAACAACTTTGAAATGATTTTGAACATACAACTAGTATGGGGTTTGGCTTGTTTGACTACAAGCTAAGCTAAGCTAAGCTAAAGTTTCTTACACTGACCAATACCCAAAAGCAAAGAGTTTGGCATATCAGAGAGTGATACCTGAGAGAAGGCTCCAAGCATGCTGACCAAGTTCTCCTCCTTTTGCAGAGAACAAGCCACTGGTGGGTGAGCGGCACCTCTTTTTTTTAGCAGTCTTCCACTAGTGGCCTATCAAAAAAGAAAATACAAACAAATGAGAACTGTGTTTGGGACAAAAATGCCTGACGTTCTGTTTCATACAGGAAGATCACTAAACCAACTAATTCTGCTGGCCTTTTGTAGTTGAAACGGTTAGAAGATCGCATTCACATGAGCCCTTAAACATCTTATAGACTCTATTTTAATGTAGAAATCCACTAATTCTGAACTGGGATCACAGGACACACTATAAACTACGACCTCTCTGCTTCACATCACTTCAAAACATTCAAACTAAGACCTTGCTGGCTTGGCACCAGATTCCCCAGCAGACTTCTGAGGTTGAGAGAAATCCCAAACTTATCGGGTTGGGACTAGCTTTAGGGAAGAAGGGAGAGCTGTGGTATATCATACATCAAACAGTCATAATGTTATGAGTAATAGTAATAAATAAATCTAACATGAATATTTTAAATATCCCTACCATTAGTTGTGAAGTTAGTCTCTCAATTTCATCCTTCTGTATCCTTAATACCTGGGGAAGGTGGTGGATTCATATATTTTTGAATTGTTTAGCATAAGTGTTTCTGTTCAGTTGTATATGATGCTACCATGTTGCTGTTGTCTTGCTGCTGCAGTAGCTGAGAATTTTCTCCCAAAAGGTTTTTTAGATCGTGCACCGGCAGCCTGGCCCCATCATCCAGACACTGCTGCACTTTCTTACGCAATCTGTCCAATTAAAAAAAAAAAACAATAAACAAAGTGAGACAGTGAGATAAACACATACAAAATAAAACATTAACTATGATCTCACACCATACCTTTGTACAGATGTCATCATCTCACCCTCTGTCTTGGCCTGCATCTCAATCATGACATCTTTCTTCTGAATCAATGCACATTCTACCTCTATGCTCTTCTGTAGCTGGAACACTGTATTCTCAAGACGCCTGTTTTTTTCCTCTAACTTCTCCTGCTGAGCATATAAACAGAGGCTAGTTACCTAAGGTTTATGTACTGTGAGTATGTGGATAGGAACCAATGTGTTGATGCATATCCACAGGGACTCATGAGATTGGTGCACCGTTATACACATGTACATGCTAAGAGGCACCGTCAGTAAAGCTATATAAAGATCTACAAGAGTTTCTTTAAGTCTAAATGTCTATATTTAGACGCATTGGTCTAAATATAGATGTTAAGAACATCTGTATGGTAGGCAGCTGTGTGTTGTGGTTGCCATCTGACCTCAATAAACTCATTTATAATTGCACCATAGCCTTATATTCAACTTAATTTACTTCATTTATATACGTAGTGCCAAATTACAACTAATGTTGTCTCAAAGCACGTCTCTTATGAAGTGGCTCCAGATTGGCTGTGTGTGTGTACCATGTATTTAATACCTTGTAGGGACTATTTTCCTGATACATATTACTTTGTGGGGACCCATTGCTCATTGTGGGGACTGAAGGCTGGGCCCCACAAAGGAAAATGCTGTTTGTGTTTTAGGGGTTAGATTTAGGACTAAGGTTTCAATTGAGTTTTGGTTAGGGTTGCAGTAACGGTTAGGCTGTAGAAATGAATGGAAGTCAATGGAAAGTCCCCACAAAGATAGCCTGACAAACATATGTGTTTGTTCATATGTGTGTGTGTGCGTGTGTGTGTACGAACAAGGTTTTTATATCATTTTTGGGACCTATTTCTGTCTTCATTGTAGGGCTGTGGGGATAAATCCTGGACCCCATGAGAGAAATTCTGTTGGGGTGTGTGTGTGTGTGTGTGTGTGTGTGTGTGTGTGTGTGTGTGTGTGTTTATACCTGTTTGGACTGGACTTGAACTTCATTTAATGTGGGCAGATCAGACAGGTATTTCTCTAGTATCTCAATGCGTTGCTGTTTGTCTTGGTTCTGCTCACTCTCTCTCTGGTATTTCTTCTTCAGACTGGTGATGTAACGATCCCTTGTCTTTATCTGTTCACAAATTAAATTGATAGATTCGTCAGGTTGCAGAGACAAGCTCAAGTCAAATTTAAAGTAATAAAAGAGTTTACATAAATTGTGAATCATACCTTGTCTTCCAGTTTTCTGATCTCCTCTGTATATTTCAGAGTGACCTGCTTATAAAACAGGCTCAGATGGAGAACTTCAAGCTCAGCAGCTGCTAATTTCTTACCAAGTTCTTCATCACAACATCGCTTATCAGATTGCAGCTTGCCGCATGTCGTCATTGCTGACTCCTAAATAACAAGAATTGTTTGTGAGTTTTGTAACCACGTTTCCAACTTCGCATTCTTCACCATATCTCACCTCAGTATTTGGGATTATGGAGGTATGAAACTGTCCTCTCTGGCTGCCCAGGACCTGCAGGGCTCTGTGCTCGTTCTCTCTGATCCACACATGCAGCTGCATGATTTGCTGCTTTTGGCTGAAACACAAAATCCTTTTGTGTCAGCAACAAATTATCATCAATGGTTCTGGTTTAATTGTAAAGTTTTAGATTACAATTTTTTGACAACATTATAACAATAATATAATAATAATAGTTATGCCTTACTGAGTTGTGGGAACAAATGCTCAGGCCCGTTATAGACAGTACAGCAAGGAAATGTTAAAACTGAGCACTGAATGTACTGAAGCAACAAATAAAGTTAGTCAGTATTTATTAATATATTAAAAATTATTACAAAAAAATACATCTTGAAGAGGAAGACACGGGAAAGCAATTCAGTAGTGAGCAAAAAACATGAAAGGAAATCATATTAACCTCAACTAATGATCAAAAATAAACCTATACCTGAAAAACCGTTTGGTTAAAAACAAGGTGGAAGCCGTCAGTGGGTTCTGCGTTACCTTTGTATCTCCAGTTCTCTTTCCCTCAGCAGTTTCTCCTTAACCTTCAGCAGAGTGTTAGCAGGAGTGGAAGTTTCCATTAGCATCTGTTAGCACACAAACATATGAAACTTGTTGGTAGAGTGGTCAACTACATCGTATCATGCTCGGAAAATTAACAAACACTATCAATAAAAAGATAACTTTTAATAAAAAAGAGCAGAAAGACGTTAGAGGATTTTAGAGTTAGACATGTGGGGAAAAACATGGAGTAATGCTCAATGTGTGTTGGATTATATTTTTCCTTTATCAGAGTAGAGAATAATGCAGACATTTTAACTGATGGTCCTCAATTAAAATTCAACATATCCATTAACATAAATATAAATCACCAATAGAAGTCAACTGATTCTTTTAACTGCATTTTTGCAGTTGAGGAGAAAGGCTCCAATTTAGCCTGCTTTGCTGGAGGACCTAAAGATAAAGAAAACTATGCTTTACATAACAGAGTAGTCAAACAGAAAGGCTTGCAAAAACTTGCAACAAATGAACAGAAACATGTCACACATGACTGTGACTTTCCATTTCTTTTATTACAGCAATAACATAACTCTCCTCTTACCTGGTTAAGTCCAGTTTCCTGATGAGACAATGTGAGGCCGTTTACACCATAGTCTTCTGTCCCTGGTGAACTGGCCTGACCAGGTTCATTTCCACTCTCCAGTTTGGGCCGGTACTCCATCTGCTGAGTCAGCCACATCTGGGTTCGAACAGCTGGCTGAATGGGCATGCCTCTGTCAGGGTTCTCAGCCACCAGCCAGTCACCCCAGCTGGATGACTGAAGACCACATATTTGCTGACCTTTCCCAGAATCTTTCGTCTCATGAAAACTGGAGCAGCTTAAGCTGTATTTAACTGGAGAAGAATGAGACGAGGAAGGGGACAGGTCTGTTTTCAAACCAGTAGATCTATTACTGTGTTTGTAGCGGTAGCTGGGCTCGGCACCAGGAGATCTCAGCAGAAAATTGCTGCAGTTCATAGTAGAAGACAACGGTAGGTAAAGGTTGATATTTGAATCCTGTCTTTTCTTTCTATAACCATGAAGTACACCTCTGTCCAGCGAACCCTCAGCACCTGGGCTGTAACAGTAACTGGATGTCTTTGTGGAACTCTTATCAACCCCTGATGACAGTTTGGTAAAAGAGGATGACCTTCTGATGGGTTGATGCACTTTCATGTCCAAACTGCTTGGAGCTTCTACAGAAGATGTGGCTTGCTTACTAATGTTGCGAGACATATTCCAGCAGCCAGAGCTGTGGGAAGGAGAGGCCATTTTTAAAAGGATTCTTGGTGAGGAAGAAGCAGATGACATGGAGAGAGCTGAAGGGACGCCATCCTCTTCCTGGTTTAAGTTATGCTGTGACACAAGAAGGGAAGACAGAGGAGTTGCACTGGAACAGGAGTCATCTGTAGACACACAAAACATAAACAGTTTTTTTTCTCTAAGCAAATGAATTTGATGACAAGTAGAAGAACATTAATATAAATGTGTAGTAGGCATGACAATATAAAAAATTTTGAGCTGTGGACAATGTGCATTGTGAGCTCTGATATCGAGTTAGATCGAGGAAAAGATTACCCTCTGACAGATTAAGTTTTTAAAACTGCATTTGTGATCCTGCTATTACAAACATGAAGCAGAATTTGCAAGGAAAAAAAGTCATACTCCTATGTGCAAACCCTAAGGTATTAGTATAAAGTCTCTTTCTGCCTTTTATGTTGGTAAGAATCCAACCACAAATCAAACTACAGTTACAAGGTTAATTTTCTGAGCTTCAGTAACACATGAACACCTACCTTCCAAACTGTCAGAGCAGTAGGTGCCGATTCCTGTGTCACCGCTGTCAGACACAGAGCTTTGTCGTCGTCCATCACAGATCCTGCCTCCAGAGCAAGGCAGACTGCTGTGCCAGTTTGATTCATGTCCCAGAAACCATCCAGAGCCACAACTAGGCCCTGAAAATTCACATCAAAAAAGGTAAAAGATTCACACACATACAATGGTGGACCAACTTACGAATGTATTATACATTATGTGATATCCAGACTGTACAAATAATAGTTTGTTTAATATAAATAGTTTTTTTTGCTGTCACAAAAATAAGTTTTTAACAATGATTTAAATATTTCTCTGGTGACAACATGCAGGGACATCCTGTGATGCAAAGGAATATTTGGTAAGAAGTATAACTTGTCCCAGAAAATTTCACCAATTTATATTTTGCAAAGAAATAATTGGAGCAGTAACTTTATTCAAATGAGTGTTTTTATTGGAGGAAATTAAAAGATGAGTGAGAAATATTGTAGATCTCAAACACTTTTCTTACAGATAATGAATCCATCTCTGCCATGAGTTGACATGTTTATTCAACCCATGGCAAAATAAACCACAGGTTTATTCTGCCATTATTATTCCGTTAAATAAGAGGATTTTTGCATGGTAGAATGTTGAGTTCTTCTGGTGAATACAAAGGTTTTCTCTGGGTTCTCCAGCTTCATTCAGAAACATTCAGCTTCATTTTTTTCTGTAAAAAAAAAAAAAAGAAGAGAAAAACTATCCCTACAAAAAAGGGCTAGTTGAGAATAATGCACCAGACTGTAGATCTCGGTCATCCAGTTATTGGTAGAAAGAGTTTACTTAACATGTTAGATTAAAGTTAGATGATTTTTATAATACTAGGCTGTCATCTAAAGTGGACCAGTCAAACATGAGTCCATCCCGGTCCTGGTGCTGCATTAACTGGAAAACAGGCGCAAGAAAAAACTTATTGCTGTACTTATGGGACAAGTTTAGTTACAAGGATGAGAAAGGAAACAACTTTAGCATACAGGGTAAATGTAGTTTGGTTTATGTTCAACACTCTGACCATGCAAACATTATGAATAATGTTTTAGCAACAAATGCAAATAATATCCGTTTTATTTACTCAATAAAACTGGTAAATAACACCAGTTTTATCTGGCTAAAACTGAAAACAGAGGGTGAGGAGCTTCGCTCAGAGAGAGTAACCTTCTTAAAATAATTGATCATGTAGGAGGGGAAGGGAGTTTGTTGGCCAGACGATGGATGAAGATCAAAACCAGTGGTGGTTTCTGATATAGGCGACATGGGCAACTACCCAGGGCGGCATTTTTGGGGGGTATTCTTCCTACCACTGTCACTCTTTCTGTGCCAATGCCTAACCTGGCATTTCAGTATAAAATATATTTTATTGATCTCATGCAATATTTTAATTTTCTGAGCATGACTTTATAAGAAATGACCTTTTTTTTTTTTTTTACATCATTTTACAAGTACATCTAAAAAAATGTTTTTAGATGTTTTTGTAGTGCAGAATTCAAACTTTGGATGCCTAAGACTTACCTAATGTTTGATATAATCCACAAATAATGTAAAATAAGTCTGTTGAGGAGATGAAGTTCTCTTCATGTCAGAGAGCCAAAACTCACTCCATCAGTTTTCATGAAAACAACACAAGCTTCATGAATCAAAACCAATATTTTTATAATTGTTTAATGATATAAAACAAACCACTTAAAGTCTGACCATCATTTAAACGGATTAAAGGATAAATGAATGCAGCGAATAGCTCTTTAGTGAAGGGCCGAATCGGAAGCAGTAAGTCGGATGCTAACTTCATCGTCGTCCTTAAATCCAAGCAGCCGGGCTCTTGTGTTGGTAGCATGCATTAATACATTAATACATTAATACATGCTTACAAGCCTCTCACCTGCTTTATTAGCTTCAAATCCGGCTTTAAAGTCACTTCTGTCCCACATTGTGTTTGATGTCGGGGAGCATGAAACCCGACATCCGATCAGAAGACAAAAGAGAAATTACAGCTTCCGGAAAAAAACATGGATACCGACTCAAACATGACTTCATCTAGAACAAATAAAACCATAGTTTGGATTGTTCTTTAACAAGTAATGTATCGAGAAATAACCATCTCTGTGTTTCTGTTAGTTTGCAGCTTTTTTAGCTGAACGTCCTCTACAAAACGCAGGCATGAAACTCCTCCTCCTCCTCCTCCTCCTCCTCCTCCTCCTCCTCCTCCTCGGCAGCCAGCAGCAGCCTCCGTACGGAAGACCTCCCCCCAATTTTATTCAACGACTGGACATGATAGTCCATTAACTCCTGAGGGCTGTTTCACAAAAATAGCGTTACAAAATCCAGGATAAAAGATTAAGCCAGGCTTGACATGTGCTGTCATCATCCTGGCTCTATCCAGGATGAACTGAGGAAGAAACCAGGTGCAGATCCAGGCTTTCATTCAGGTGATGAATGAGCACAAAATCCACAGATTTCTAAAGCAGACCATGAGATCGATCACAGATTCCCTGATGCTACGCTAGATATATTGCGTACGCCATTCCATCCATCCATCCATCCATCCATCCATCCATCCATCCATCCATCCATCCATCCATCCATCCATCCATCCATCCATCCATCCATCCATCCATCCATCCATCCATTTTCTTCCTCTTATCTGGGGTCGGGTCGCGGGGGTAGCAGCTTCAGAAGGGAGGCCCAGACTTCTCTCTCCCCAGCCACTTGTTCCAGCTCCTCACACCAAACTAACAACGTCTTTTTATTGAGGATCAGTGGCGGTTTCCGACATGGGCGACATGGGCAACGGCTCAGGGCAGCATTCTGAGGGGGGCGGCAAGAACGCTCTTTTGCTCTTCTATTTGATCCATCTTCTATTTGGGGGTTCTTCGCCCTCTGACAAACGGGCTTAAATCCAACATGTTCTGCTGTGATCCGCCACAACTCTCACCTTGGTGACTGAAGCTGGTCCCTCCCAGGTTCACATCTGCCTTAAAATCAGAATTCTGAGAAAAAAGTCAGGATTATTTTTCTTCAGTGGCCCTAATGCTCTTCTGTATAATTATACACTTTTTAAAATACAAAAGCATAATATCGCACATGTGATCACTGAGAAAGATGAAACAATAGATTGTTACATTAGAATGTCACAATATTAAGAAAAGAGGATGGATTTTTTTGTTTAATATAATTTGATTTTATATGTGTGCATATATATATATATATATATATATATATATATATATAGGCGTAACTTCACAGGTGTGGACATGTCCCCACCAATATTTCCTACAACGTTTTTTCTTTATGTGCCTGAATATATATAGTAAATGTGTATACATAGACAAACACAATTAACCACACTCCCTACCAGTGGGTGGAGGTAATGCACACCCTCAGTTTTCTTGCCAACCGCCAAAAACACAGGAAAAAGAAGAAGAAGAGGAAGAAATCCACAACAAACCCCGGAAAGTTAACCTGCTGATGCTCAGTGGCTGTCCGTGGAACTGGTGGGTCTCCGGCAGTATGATTGTAAACTCTGTGATGCGAACAGTTTTCAATAACCCACATGCTCTATGCTCAGGTCTACAAGACCTGTCTCACTGCATCTGTGAACTAAACAGCGCAAGAAAAAAAAGTTTTAATTGACGGGTTATAAAGATGCATAGCCGCGTAGTACGGCTGTTTTTACGGAGTTAATTTTCTGAACGTGCTTCTACCGGTCAGTGCGCGTCCAGTCTGACCAGGTGTCCTGCTTTAGTTTAGCTCATCAATTATCCACCGCAGAATTTGGCGCCTCGGGAGCGCGCACGGCGCAGGAAGGTTCAGAACGTTGCAGTCTCATTGTTTCACATTTAACAATGAGAGCAAATAATATTTTATCGGACATGTTGAAACGAACACAAAGCCGTTTGCTTGTTGATAACTGCATATTGAATGTTGGTGTTTATATGCATCAAGTGATCATTGTCTTATGAAGCAAATGTTCTAGTGTTTATTTTAATAAGATTATGATGTTTTTTCTGCTGTAACATGTTAAGTGAAGAATAAAGTAACAAAACTAATGTTTGCCAAAGTTAAAACATCACTAGAGTAGATAGTCTATAAGATACCTTATAACCTTAATAATGTCTAATTTTATAATAAGGTGCCTCATTATTTTTACTGACTATTTAATGTAAGGCTCTCCACATGGCAAACGGAAATCTGCTTGGCTTTCAGATCTCAGCCACCACTATGTTTATTAGCCCAGAGGAGGAGGCCCTGATTGGTCGAGTGTTTGAAAACTATCTGACAGAGCATCACCATGGTGACATTCTTCAGCTCAGTACTGATGTAAATGAAGACACTCATCGCTCTGTTGTGGTTAACGCCATGACACTTTTTGAAGCCAATATGGAGGTACTGTTGACATGATTTACTGTTTCGTGATTAAAGCAGAGGTAATGGCCTTTATGTGAGTGTTGTTTGTAACAGAAGGACACGTTGAGTATCCAGTTCTGTCCAATTTGAATATAATGCGTTTGGCTCTTATCTGCTGTGATTTTTGGGATGATCTGGTGCATTGGTCTTATCCACTTTCTGCCACTTGTTGATAGCTACTACTTATGCTTATATTTAATTTTTCTGCACAGAAAAAAACAGAAGTTGGTGATTAAAAAGAAAATCACAAAATGTTACAGTGTTCTGTTTTCAGTAGCTTTTGAATAATTTAACTAAAGCTACTGAGGAGGCCTGTCTACACTGCAAAAACAACACCAGTATTAGTTTGAGAAACACCTTCCTGAGTCTGTAATGTTGAATTGGGTTAACATTCCTGTGATGTTTGTGGTATCCATGGAAACTGCACCAGAAATCTTAGTCCATCCTTCAGTGTCAGGGTTGATTTTGGTTTCAAAAAGAAATTTAGTACAAGCTGTGTGACACATAGCTGACTAGCTCAAACAAGTACATGTGTCTTACCACGTTGCACTACACTGATATTAATCTGCCTTTCTTTAGGTTGGGGATTATTTCAATGCATATCCAAAAGATGTCTTGGCTGTATTTGATAAAGTATTACAGAAAAAAGCTTCAGAGTTAACAGATGAGGCTTCTCTCAAAGACAAAGGACAGGGAGCCGGTCAGAGAAGCCTGAGGCAGATATATCACACCCGCATCATAGGTAAGACATCCAGCTGCCGACCGAGCTCTGTTTGTTTTATGCTGTTTTGTTTTTCACTATTGTATGCGTTGTATTTTTTTTTTATCATTATTTATCAGTTGTAACAACATAAATGTTATTCATTCATTCTCTTATTGTTGGATTTATATTTCTGCATATTCAATGGTAGATCTTTAAAGCACTAAAAGTAGCGTAATGGAGAAGTTAAGTATTAAATATTACTGATTCTTATTTCTGACAGTTTATAAAAAACGTGTAGTGTATTTTTTCCCAAATGCACTCATGAAAATTAGGATGTTCTTTGTTCTATTATAGTTTCCATGTCTTTTTGAACCCATTTAATCCCAGGTCTGCCAGTGTGTCCAGAACTAACCAGACATACCATTCCAAGATCCAGAGATGTGGGTCACTTTTTGTCTGTTACTGGTACGGTCATACGTACCAGTGTGGCTAAGGTAAGAAATCACATTTTAACTGTTCAGACATACAGTCCATCTGAAGATCCTCTGTTCTTGAATCAGGATGTCTGGTTTCTGTTTATGATTTTGTTCAGTAAACTGAGCTGCTGGTGCAACATTTATCTGTCATTTCGTCTCCTAATCCTATGCAAAATGGTCTTGATTTTGGTAATCTGTTGAATCAGGCCTGGACAGAAATACCAACAGTTTTTTTCCACGTGTGTGAAACAGTTCTCATAAGTAATGCATCCAGAACTGGAAAGTACACCACCCGTTGTTAAATATCAATAAACATAGATAAATCGTCTCTCTTTGTCGCCTCCTGATTGAAGCAACATCTGACATATGTCCAACTCTAAAACATTTGTAGGATTTACAAATATAGTAAGAGGAGTCACATAAATGTTTGTGTTTCTGCTGTTCTGTTTTTATTAGGTTCTGGAGTATGAACGTGATTACATGTGCACAAAGTGCCGGCATGTTTTCAAGGTGCAGGCTGATTTTGACCAGTTCTACACCTTTGTCCAGCCGGTGGGCTGCCCAAATCCTGCTGCCTGTAATTCCTTTAAATTCAGCTGTCTGTCTGGAGGGTCAGAGCCTGCTGCCTGCAGGGACTACCAGGAAATTAAGATACAAGAGCAAGTATGGAACATTTGCATATAACTCCTTCTCTTTATTTCTATTAAAATGAAGTTTAAAGTTTGTTAAAATAATAAGTTAGAAGTTTCTTTTAAATCTCCATGAGAAAATGAAATGACCTTCTCTTATAACAGGTTCAGAGGCTGTCAGTGGGCAGTATTCCTCGTTCATTAGTGGTAGTGCTGGAGGATGACCTGGTTGACAGCTGTAAATCAGGTATGAATCAGCAGCCAAAGTATTTGTAAAATACATGTAATAAAAGACTGACATTTTCTCCTAACAGCTTTTGAAATTCTCAGATTCAGTTCAAGAAACTGTTGAAATCTGCAGTATAGTTACATTACTTAGTGCTTTTGGCACTTCAATAAACCAAGAAAAATATCTATTCATTACCTTTTGCTTAATCTAGCGTTGGCTTCTTGCGGTAGCAGCCTTAAGAGAGGCCCACATTCACTTTCTGGCCCCAGCCGCTTGGTCCGGCTCCTCCAGGGGAATCCCTAATCGTTCTCAAGGCAGCTGAGAAACACAGTCCCTCCAGCGTGTCCTGGATCTTCGTCTGACTCTCCTTCCTTTGGGATGTTGTCCCAGACACCTCACCAGGAAGGCTTCCAACTGGCATCCGAACCAGTGTCTGAGCCACCTCAGCTGGCTCCTCTCGGTGTGGAGGAGCAGTGGCTCTACTCTGAGCCCCTCCTGCATAGTTCACTAGTGTTATCTGAGCATTAGTTGCACACACTCCCTTCCACTGGTGCTGACTCTGTCTGATGACATCAGCTCAGTTGTTTGTAAGCCAGTTGCCCAAACCCCCAATGCTGTTATGAGGATACCCAGAAATCTGTCTTCTGCACTACAAGTGTTTCAAATGCTTGTCAACTTTGCAACCAAAATAACCCAATAAATGTATGGATTATTACATATTCAAGAAGAGAGTGAAGTATTTTTTTCATTAAAATAAAATATGTTTACAGGTGATGACATAACGGTTTATGGTGTAATATATCTCCGCTGGAAGCCCCTTTATGATGGTTCCCCCTGCGATGTGGAGTTGGTCCTCAGAGCTAACAACATAGAAGCAAATAATCAGCAGGCTGCTGCTGCTCTGATGGTAAAAGATGTTCAGAAAGAATTTGAAGAGTTTTGGGACAGCTACAAGCAGAATCCACTGGCTGGTTAGTGTTTTTGCCCTTTGACAAAACATTTTTGCATTTCTTGTGGTAACTTGCATTTTGCAATTTGATTTTCTCATCTCTTTCTGTAGGTAGGAATGAGATATTGTTAAGCCTGTGTTCACAGGTTTTTGGCATGTATGTAATTAAGCTGGCTGTGGCAATGGTGCTGGCGGGTGGAGTCCAGAGAATAGACTCTTCTGGGACCAAAGTTAGAGGTATTTGTCTTCTTTGTTTGCCATAATCAGCATGTGAATGTGAATCGGAATGATTGATTTCATTGTAAAATGTCTGAGTTTCCCTATAAAGCCGTATTTCATTTCATTTTATTATTATTGACAACAATTTAAGCTAGAAGTCAATCAATTAATCACTCAAGTTTATTTGTATGTCACATGTCAGCGACACGGCAGTTCGAAGTGCTTTACATCATAAAAACACAAAAATAGCAAAATGTGATTGTGTGATGTCTCTTGTAATTTGTAGGAGAATGCCATTTGTTGCTGGTTGGTGATCCTGGTACAGGAAAATCTCAGTTTCTGAAATATGCAGCCAAGATAATATCCCGATCTGTACTTACAGCTGGAATTGGATCCACCAGTGCAGGTGAGCATTTTTCCACATCATAAGCAGTGTTTTCTATAAGCAGTGTTTTCTATAAGCAGTGTTTTCTATAAGCAGTGTTTTCAATAAGCAGTGTTTTCTATAAGCAGTGTTTTCTATAAGCAGTGTTTTCTATAAGCAGTGTTTTCTATAAGCAGTGTTTTCTATAAGCAGTGTTTTCTATAAGCAGTGTTTTCATTAAGCAGTGTTTTCAGTAAGCAGTGTTTTCTGTAAGCAGTGTTTTCTGTAAGCAGTGTTTTCTATAAGCAGTGTTTTCTATAAGCAGTGTTTTCTGTAAGCAGTGTTTTCTATAAGCAGTGTTTTCTATAAGCAGTGTTTTCAATAAGCAGTGTTTTCTATAAGCAGTGTTTTCTATAAGCAGTGTTTTCTGTAAGCAGTGTTTTATGTAAGCAGTGTTTTCTGTAAGCAGTGTTTTCTATAAGCAGTGTTTTCTATAAGCAGTGTTTTCTGTAAGCAGTGTTTTCTATAAGCAGTGTTTTCTATAAGCAGTGTTTTCTGTAAGCAGTGTTTTCAATAAGCAGTGTTTTCTATAAGCAGTGTTTTCTATAAGCAGTGTTTTCAATAAGCAGTGTTTTCTATAAGCAGTGTTTTCTATAAGCAGTGTTTTCTGTAAGCAGTGTTTTCAATAAGCAGTGTTTTCTATAAGCAGTGTTTTCTATAAGCAGTGTTTTCTATAAGCAGTGTTTTCTATAAGCAGTGTTTTCTATAAGCAGTGTTTTCAATAAGCAGTGTTTTCTATAGGAGCTTTGGGAAGCTTGGGGCACCTAAGGATTATTCAAGACCAGCACTGAAACAAGTCATTTTTTTACTGCTATAGTGCTATAATGGTTTTGGTTGTAAGAGTTTGTCCCGCAATTTTTGGGTTACCAGTTCGGTTCCCACTCTATCTGTCGTTGTGTCCTTTGGCAGCCTTCCTGCTGCTGGTCAGATACCCTGGTGGTGCCAGTGTGTGGCAGCCTGGCCTGATTTGAGTTCATATTTAGTTTCCCTTTGGCATAAATAAAGTATTTCTGAATCCTGAAAATGATCACAGAAGGTCTACAAATACCTGTGAGTATTTGTGTATTTAATTGACACCCGCCAATTTCCACCCCTGTTTGTGACCCGTTGGGTCTTGCAAAAGACAACTGGGATTTCTGTTTGTTGGAAGTACTCACAAAGTTTCATTGTTGAAATGAAGAGGTTATAGTTTGCCAATAACACAGTGGCTGACCTAAGTAGAACCTATTCAACTTTATGGCCTATTGAAAGCAAGCTTGTTTCTTTTGGTTGTAGGGAACCATTTTCCATTTGTCAGTGGAAAATGAATGCTGACTTCCAGTCACAGTAGACTGTGAAACACGGTGATTCATCTATTTTGATCTGGGAATATTTCTCATACTATTTATTATGTGCTAGAGGTCATAGATCAGTTAGAATACATGACCAACCAAATTTCAGGATGTTAATCCAACCATGAAGTTGCAGAGTTCCCACCATTCCCTGAAATCCTCCAAAGTTTGTAAATTTAAAAAATAAAGGTTAGAGGTAATGAAAAGTTGCCTGGCCTATGTCAGCTGTGGCAGGCCACCATCAGTGTGTGAATGTGTGTGTGAGCTCACAATGCAGTGGCATGTTGAGGTGGTTGTAAGGACTTTGAGCTTTACTTCCTTTTTTTAAACATACTTTTGAACACTGCTGTTTCTCAGAACTTTCATTTTTCTGATGGTACATTTTCTGCTTTGCCAATCTAAAAATCTCCTGGTGTCTTCCTGTTCTCTCTGTCTCGGTGAAGGTCTGACGGTTGCTGCAGTAAAGGATGGAGGTGACTGGCACCTGGAAGCTGGAGCGCTGGTCCTGTCTGATGGTGGTTTGTGCTGCATTGATGAATTCAGCAGCATCAAAGAACATGATCGAATCAGCATTCATGAAGCGATGGAGCAGCAGTCAATCAGCGTAGCCAAAGCTGGGTTTGTATATTTACACTCACTCACATCTGCTCTCCTCCCTGCATGAAGTGTTCCTTCTTCCTTCATGAACATTTCCACTCTTTCTCACTGGGCTGACAGCAGCCAGTCTGACCTCTTCCCCTCTCTGTCCCTGGTCACGTCTCTTATTATGTCCCGTCGATGACGACAAATCCCCTGAAGTGCTAATTCTCCCTCCTTCTCTGCTCCTGAATCTGCTCTAGCGGTTGAAGTTTGTGTGGAACACATATCTGCTACACATTTTTCTGCAGCACAAGCCACCTGCTACTGTCTCTTCAGCAACTTCATACATTTACCCTCATTTGGTCAACGGCGGGGGCCAGTTTCCACCTTGATTATGTCCCGTTGCATCTTGCAGAAGAAACTAGTTGGTATTTCTCAAAACTTTTGCTGGACCTTGAGAAGCTTTTGCAGAATCTAGCAAAAGTAAATCAGGATTCTTTTTTTCTTTTCTCCATGCGTTAATTAAACTGGAGTATAAATTAAGTTTGAATACGAATGATGCTATCATGGGATATGTGTAGATAAAATCTATTTACACTTTTTGTTTTGATCTCTTGACTCGTAATCTTTCTACAGAATGGTGTGCAAGCTGAATACTCGAACCACCATTTTGGCAGCTACCAACCCCAAAGGACAGTATGATCCCAGTCAGCCTCTCTCTGTGAACGTGGCTCTGGCCAGTCCTTTGCTCAGCCGGTTCGACCTGGTTCTGGTTCTGCTGGACACCAGAAACGTTGAATGGGACTGTATCATCTCTTCTTTTATTCTTGAGGACCAAGGTAGTACTAAGGTTATTTTTCTTTTTTCCCCCATCTAGTTTTGAAATCATTTTTAGTTATCTTTGATGATATTCATGCTACATTTTTCCTTCTATTCTGACACACATTGCGGGCAGCATCAGTACATGTCTCCCCATGATTTCTCAGGAACTCCATCTGATGCCAGTGGGCTCTGGTCCATGGAGAAAATGAAAACTTATTTCAGTGTGATTAAACAGCTGCAGCCTCAGGTGTCCGAAGAAGCCAACTGCATCCTGACTCGTTATTACCAGCTGCAGCGTCAACGAGACGGTCACAGTGCCGCCCGCACAACTATCCGCATGCTGGAGAGTCTGAGCAGACTTGCTGAAGGTGAGAACAGACTGAAGTCCAAAACAATTTCACTTTACATTATGATCATCAAAAGTTCAAACTCTGTGGACGGTCAGTGAAAGCAGCATCTTTTACCTTTAGCTACTGAAATATGTGACATGATTAAAGATGCTTGCTGTGCCTCAGAAATGTAGTTGAACATAAAAGAAATGGAAATCTGAAAAAATCTTTGAAAATATGCATGTTTCCAGATGGCATCATAGTGCTAGTAAAAGGGAAAATGATTTGTGAAACTCCTGCACATATTGACAGAGACCTGCTCCTTTCTTAAACTTTCCACAGCACATGCCCGGCTCATGTACAGAGAGACTGTTACTGTCGAAGATGCCGTTACAGCCGTGTCAGTCATGGAGTGCTCCATGCAGGTAAGGAGAAAACAGATTGACCCATTTTACTGCATAAGTGATGATCCTTATCCTTATGAGTATTTTCTGTTAAATGGCTGCAGTGTCTTCAGTTTCTATACTTTGCTGTCCAACACGAGGCTGTGTGAAAAAAAGACACATTGGGTGAACTTGGGGACACTGTTATGCATGTCTTTGTTATATTGTTCATCTACAGGTAATTTATCTATACTCAGTTACTTCATATTGAAAGTTGTAGATATCAATGTGTGTATTTTTATTTATGTATTGGAGTTTGTGTCAGTGTTTGGATAGGTGTCTTTATACAGGTAACAAGTTCAAACAAGTGACTTTAAGACGAGTAGTAAGGCAAAAGTAAAACTAAGAGATCTGTGAGAGCTGGAGTTCTTATTACTTATGTCATTCAATAAAATGCATATTGATTACTTAAAAGCCATACAATGTTTTTTATTATTATTATTAATTTATGGATTTTAGTTTCACATTTGAAGAGCAGTTGATAAAAATGTCAGTCTTTTACCTGCTTTGCAAGTGGAAAGCCTGAAAAAGTGGCACAGTATCAAATACTTGTTCTCCCTACTGTAGAAATCAAAAAAGACTTTGAACTTTTGTAGTTTAGTTAGTTGATTTGTTGATTGTTTTTGTTTATTTATAGTTATACAATATTATAATGATAAAGTTTTCACAAAAAAGGGGGAAAATGGGATGGTGATTGGGTCACATGATGTGGCTGAGTCTTGATTTGGCTCAAGAAATGAAAATATGTGTGGCTGGTTGTCAGTAATGTCCATTTGAATTGATTTGAGAATTTCAAACTCATTAAAACCTGAAAACTTTCTTCAACAAGGAAAGTTATTCACAATGATTTGGATCATGCAACAACACCTGATGTTTGGGGAATCAGTGAAGGTGAGATTACATTCTCATGTCTAAAATCCAAGTTTCAAGTAAACAGAAAGGACTTGTCTTATTATAAAAGATGGCATGTTGCCTGCTAAGAAAGATCAGACTGGTTCTGAGCAGTTATTAAATGGTTTTGTTCTGGTGATGTCATGAGTTCATGCCAGAATGAAACACCCAGGATGCAGTGGGCTCAAACTATTAAGAGTTTGAGCTGCTTAATCTTAGAGAATCTAGTGATGGCAATAATGTTGGTAAATATTATCATTCGGAGTATATGACTTTATTCCTCTCTTTCTCATGTGTTCTTCCATCACTGTGACCTTTAGCAGTTTGGCCAGTGTAATTCATGTCTGGTGTGACCATTTCCTGCAGTAACACTCTGTCCTCTCTGGAATATATTAGCCAAAAACTAGTGCACTCAAGCATGGATATTGCAGACACTAATGTTGCAATGACTGTGCTCCCATCTTGTATTGTCTTGTTTTATTTTTCAGTCCTGTAGCAGCCATTAACCATCTGGTGCATCTTTCCTTTAGGGTGGTGCTTTGCTGGGAAATGTAAACGCTTTGCTAACAACATTTCCCACCGACCCCCTCCAGCAGTATCAAACCCAGTGTCAGATGCTCCTGGAGGGACTGAACCTGCCTGAGCTTCTTCAAAGTGAGATGGAGCGGCTGGCCAGGTGAGCAACTCTAGAATCTCAACACTTCTTATTTTATTCATGTGCACATTTTTAGTGCTTAAGATTTACTGCTGACATGATGGTTTAGTTACACACCAAAAAAGTTGAGCATTAGGCGCCCAATAGGAGCCACCCAAAAATAAGTGGCTGAATGATGACAGGAGCTGCTATAGCAACCAACCAACCAAAGACTAAAGGGCTGCAAAGAATTCTCCTGTTGGTGCCCCAGACTAGACTATTTTTCATGCTCCTTCGGGTCATCCAGTCATTTTACCATTTTACAAACTCACTTCTGAGCTGATGGTTGGGCCCCTTTTTGTGTGTGTGTGTGTGTGATTATTCACATTTCATAATATATTTGACTTGTATGTGATCTCCTGTGTGAACTGCAAACAACCTGAAAGTGTCTTGCTAGAGCAGTAGAGGGCGCAATAACTTCACACGCAGTGCAGCTCAGTTTTTGTGGAAGTAAATATGGATGATGATGGTGGAGTCGATCTTGGGATTTTAAAGTTCGGGACTCCACCTGCCTCTGTATGGTGTGACTCGAACCCAAGCAGTAAGGAGAGGGTGAGGGAGGAGCAGGAACAAATGATGTAGTAATACACAACCGAGGGAGCAAATGTAGTACTTAATATTCTTTGCTATGCAGGTAAATTAGTAAATAATCTTTCATATTAGAAAATGATATTACTAGCTATAAGTTTTAAAAAGTGAATAGTAAATTGTGAAAGTTACTTTTTAAGTTCTGGGTGCTTAACTGTGTAAGTTTATTTAAAAACGGCTGAACTGAATGAACCTGTGATTATGCTAGATAAATTAGATAACATATCTGTTCATGGTGTTGCCTGTAATACTGTATATCTTCTCTTATGCAGTGAACAGTGCAATTAGCAAACCCATATTTGTATATCATAATAAAATTCATTTTTGTGGATGCTGTGTCTTTGCTAGGCTAAGGAGCAACACCCCAGAGTCTGGTATGTGTGACCCGTCTCTTTCTACAGACCAGCATCAACTACATGGTCCAGACTCTGAAACCTCCAGTGACCTAAAGAGTTGTGTAATAGTGAAGAGTTGTTTGGACCGGCTTCTTGCCACGAGTCCCTCACTGTCCCCAGATGATGTCATCGTACCCATCATTACATCAACCCAAGGAAACATAAATACTGCACCAAACAATAGCTGGTCAGTATCATCAGCACTAAGAGCAGGACAAAGTGGAGTTATGGAAAAAGAACAGAGACGCCTGCCTGAGAAGAAGAACAATGTTTTGCTAAATGAGAAGAAGGCGGCCGAAGATGGAAAATTGACAGACCTGCACACAAAACTGTCGGCTTTTATTTTCAAACCCAGAGGTAGGAAACAACCTGACCACAGTGGTAATGAAGCAGAAACATTAGGAGAAAAAAGGATAAATATGCAGACGTCAGCTAGACATGATGACTTGACTAGCCAAATGCCACAAGCAAAGAAAAAGAAACGAATGGAAAAGCTAAATACTGGACATTCACAACACTGCACAACCAAACCTACAGCAGCTCAGACTAACCTGGAAATAGTTCCTCATAAAACAGAAACTGCTAAGTGCGAACTAAAGCAGTCGGACCTTACTCATGTTCCAAACCAACATGCAAAACCTGCAAGCAACAGTGAGGTGAACATGAGGAAAAGGAAGTGCTTTAATCTGGACCCGCCACTAAATACTGATGGATCTAAGCCGTTCCTTTCAGGTTTGTCTTTCTCTGGTCTTACTGACTTTTCTAGTGATGTCCTTGACACTGACTGGGACCAAGAAGTTTCAAAAACCACCAAAGCCTGAGGTCAAAGAATGTCTGCATAAATAGTACAGTGAGGACCTGAATTTAATTATATGTCTTAAAAAACTTCTTGGTACAAAAACTCTTAAAAGTGAAAAAGAGGAATTGTACATGTTTTGTTTTTTGTGTTTAAAATTTTGAGCAGAGGCTGATCAGTCTCCTTCATATGAGAAAGTGTCTGTAAAAAATAATGAAAAAGAAAAAAACGGTTTTCTAGTGAACTTTCTTCTTGGATTTCTGCTTTTGACCGATGAGGAAGTGAAATGTCGCTTAACAAGGTTGCTCTAATCAAATATAAAAATTGGGATACAATGTGGTTTGGACAGCCTTGTTTGATTTTCATTTAGACATTTTAATTTTTCATAACTCCAATAAGGATGTGAAAGTCATGTCTGTGCCTTTTCGGCTTCATATCTGCTTCTTACTCCAGCTCAAGGAAGCAAAACCTTTTTATTGCATTGATGCAAAATAAAGTCAACTGACATCAGCAGGCAAATGGTAAAAAAGCATGAATGATCTTTAAATCCCAGTTCCTGATTTTGTCCTCGTCACACTGAAGTGATATGAAGGCACCAACTGCAAAGATCTCAGCTATGCAGTGAAACAGAAAGTAGAAAAACATTGTTTAATGGGTGATGGGTTAATGAGGAGCATTATTTGTATGTTTATAATTTTCACAATGGTTGAGCGTCGGTAGTGAGTCTCTCTTTCACTGGTTTATTTCCTATGATATTGAGCGACTGTTCCACTTTGAGACTATTGGGTACAACATTAAAAATGACAGAGAAAAGTCATTGCCAACATATAAACAACAAATATAGTTTTTTTCTGGGTCAACTAACAAAGCAGTCTACTGGTGCTTTGCACGGATATCTGAGACGTGAAATCTTAACAGGAATAAACAGGAAGCTGTAGAGGTAATGGTGGCCTACAACAAACGACCAGAACGCAACATGTTGAACATCCACTGGACCGTACAGCTGGCCAACAAGTCAGTTTCTCTTCGTGGCATCAATCTAAATGCTTTGATATTTTCATCAGATCGCTTCAGGCTTTGTGCTGCAGCTGTTTTCCAGTTTTACTTTCTTTGTGGATGAACACCATACATTTGTTCAACGCATGTTTTTTTTTGTATCATGAGTTACATTCTGCTCCAACCAACAAATTCTAGAACTGGTCCAATATTAGTCTAAATGTAATTATTTAAATTCTGTAGTCTGAGGAAAGTGCTACACAATCACTTGAACTGGATGCCATTAATTTGGCCTCTAATAGTGTTTTTTTTTTGTTTTTGTTTTGTTTTTACCAATTAAATCTCTTATTAAACAAGCGTCTAGGATTTCCTTTCATCATCTTTGGGATATTGCCAACATTAGAATGATCCTGCCTTGGAACGATGCTGAAAAACGAATCCATGTATTTGTTACTTCAAGGCTGGCTGACTCCTTACCTTCAGGAAGTCCACAGAATGCAGTTAGAACCCTTCAGCTAATCCAAAACGCTACAGCAAGAGTTCTGATGAAGCTCCTAATGCATAACACCACCCAACCCAACCCCACCCACCCCACCCAGCCTTCCACTGCAGTGAAGTGCAATGCAGTGGGAACAAGGGGAGGGCACCAAACAGACTAGGACCGCCTCTGCCAGCAGGCAAGGTGGTTGAAGTGTTTTGTAATGATCTTGCCAAAGATTTTCATGGAAAATATTAAGATTTTAGTGCTGTATTTAAATATGGCCCTTCGTTTTGTAAATGATGCACAATCAGGCAAATCTGAATAGTTGTGTGGTAATAAAGTAAATGACAAAAAATTTCAAGATGATAGACAATAAGATCTGTTGAAAACTTGCTTCTTAGTGCAAATGATTATGAAACAAAACGCAGACAAGACAGACATGTCAATACTACATGAGAAATTGCTGGGCATTTTTCAGGTCTTAAATGGCCATTTTCTGAAATAGGTTCAGCAGACTGTAAACTTGACCAGCAGGCCAGTAAATGAAGCTAAAAACACTCTGACAACCTGACTCTGATTAACCTGATGAGCTTAAAGTCTTAGACATAAATGCCCTGGTGTGTGTGCGTGCATGTGTGTGTGTGTATTATCCGTACGTACCTGGATGCTAATGCACTTACTGTGGCCATCTGTGCAACCAGCACCCACCTGCACAATCTGACTTATCTTCTGCCCGTCTTTGTAAACACTGCTAGTCGTTTCCTTCAGTATCTTGTGTCGCCTTTACTGTGCAGTTTGCAACTGGATTTTGAGAGAAAACCGCAAAACAGATAAAAGAAACTTTCTGTAAGACTGGAATCAAAAAGGCGATACTGGACAAAATCTTTTTCTTCTTCATTGCAGAAACCTTCCTTCCTTCTCCTGAATAACACTTTTGCTATTGAAAATGGGCTGTTCACCATCAAAAGGAAAGTTATTTTCAAAACCACGTCAATGTGATGTTCAGAATGCCCTGGTCTCTGAAGAATTACAGGAGGTTGCGGATGGTGGACCTGCACTGGATGAAGACACCTGTTTACAACCTCAAAACAAGGAAGAGGATCTGCCGCTACTTACTGACGAATACTGCACAAAAGAAACTTCAGTGACTCATCTGGACCCTGATCCAATACTTCCTGAAAATGAAGTGGATTCTGAAGCAACAAAGGTAAATGAAATGCCTCAGGAAATAATTGGAAATGTCATGGAAGTGCCTCTGAGTCAGAAGGCGGAGACCCGAAAGAAAAACATGAAGAAGAGATCCACAGAACGGCAGAGAAAGTCTTCTTTAGTGCAAACGAAGGCAGGTTTGCCACCACATATGGTGAGAGCTCACCAGGCTGCTCACAATTTCCTGAACCAAAATATCTCCAAATATGAAATTCTTCTGGGGCTCCTGGACCAGGCTACCCAGACACAACTGTCCCTCCAAACACCGATGTCTGCTTTGGAGTTGTACTTTGAGGAAATCAACCAGGCACTAGAGGAGATGGCTGAAGAGGGGGAGCTGATGCTCAAGGAGCATGGGGACAGCATGACTTTACCTTCTGGGATATTTGGTCAAGCAGTATGCTCGGCTAAACTTATGAATAATTTTGATCCATCACCAGATCTTTTACATCAACTACTTCAGGATTCATCAGAAAAAATCAGGCAAGTTAAAAGCTCAGTGAAGACTCAGAGTGATACTACACTTGAGGAGGGAATAGATCATTTCTCTTCCTTCTCTAAACTGTATACCGAGAAGCTTCAGGCTAAGCAGGCTGCAGAGTTTAGGTTAGCTCAAGTACTTGCAAGGGTTGAGACGGTGTTTATTAGGAAGTCCAACCCAGAAGATTCTGCACTGCACAGTGAGGACAGTGGTATTGGTGGAGAGAGTGAGAGTTTGACAGGATCTGAAAGGAACCATGGCCACCGTGGGAGCGCTGGATCGGGAAGTTGTGGGTCTGAAGTCAACATCCGGGGTATATATCAAAATTATTCAGCCGGTTTTACTAGAAATAACGAAGAGGAGGAGGAGGAAGAGGATGAGGAGCAGCATGCAGAAAAATATCAAGATGATGAAATTGACCAGTTTGAGAGAAAGAGATCAAACTCTTTTCCACCAGATCCCTGTCACGCTCTTCGTTACATGTATGAAAACTCCATGAAAGATCAGCAGCCTGCCTTCAAACAACTTTTCAATGCTGAACACTCTGAAATAACAGAGGAACAAAACAGTCAGATGGAATTAGATGAAAAAATTAATATGATTTCTGAAATGCAAGGAATAAATGACTTTGTAAAGCCTCAGTGCAATTTGTATCAAGCTGGACATCGGCGACATTCTTTGGATGGATCAGCTGGTGAACACAAAAACCAAGACAGAACCAATCGACTACCTGGTTCATTATCTTCACCATCAAATAAACCACTAAAGTGCTATTCAGTCCGAAGGCTCATAAATACATTTAGCCAAGGGGTTGATGGGAGACCGGGCAGGGATGACCTAGATATGGATAATCTACCACCGCCACCTCTGGAAGTTCTAATGGACAATTCCTTTCGACGCAATGAAGACCAACTACGAAATGAAAAGCTACATGAAGATCCGGTTCTGACTCTTCCATCAATACACCAGACCACTGGGATTTCCCAGCGAAGGAAGATAGTTATGCAGAATGTGGAAGTTCTGCCAAACAAAGCAAATGTAAAAATTGGATCAATGGCTGCGTCACCCGCCCCTCCTGTTAGGCATGAGGGAGTTACTGAGGTGCAACATCAAAAGTTGAAACTGGAAACAGATCTGTCTGAACAAACTGAGAAAACGAAAAGAATCTACAAACAAGCAAGAAAGATTATCCATTTGCGCAATGCAGGAGAATCCACCGACATGAAAAATTTTCAAATTCCAGTCTCAGGAGATTTAACATCCCTTCAAGCCACAAGATGTGAAGGCAATGAGATACCCTCCTGCAGTCTGCCCGTCATAGCACCACCCGTTTCAAGAGTGCGCTTGCCACCATCATGTCCTTCTGTGCACCACACCGTTCCACATCCCCCTGTCTTCAGACAGCATCCCAACTCTGGATCCTCTTCTCGCCCAAATTCTCCAAGAAAAGTTACACGCGCAAATGATAACAGCACAGAACAGATCATTCCTCATATGTCCTTTCATGATGCCCGCTCAGTCTTCTGTCAAAACGAGTTGAAAGGTTCCCAGGCCTGCCTGTCCTTTGGAAGTTCTGTTCTCCCCAGAAAATGGGGGGAAGTCTCTCGAGGCAGGTTGTCCACAAGAGGAAGAGAGAATTCAACCCGTCGCACACAATCAGAACAGAGGCCTGGAATGACTTCCTATTCAGACTTGGAAACAGATGGCCATTTGGTATCCCTGCAAACCAAGGAAGATGAACCTGTTGGAGAAAAATACAGGTAAATTGAACCCTTAAGCTAGGTTTATACTTAACACATTGAACTGGGCGCGCTGTGGTGGAATTAGCAGGTCTTTGTCACAGGACCTGGAGTGTAAAAGTTCAGGGATGTAGATTGGTGTCTGTCCATTAAGAGCTCGCCAAGTTAAAAGCAATATCTTAATATCCACTAAATAATGAGGCAGGAGCCAATGAGGTTACATTAGAGGTGGAGGTACATGACAAAAATATCCATTTGTTTAAAATAAAACTAAAATAGTACATTTTTCATGTACAGCTCATGTTTACTTACACTGAATAAAAAAACATGTACACATATTTTTTTATCACTGTCTCAAGTTTATTGGAATTAACAAAATAATTTCCATTTGCTATATCCCAGTGAGAACAATATTAGAGATTTTTTTGTAACTTTCTTCAAATTCAGATGTTTACATACATTTGGTCAATATCAGGGATAACTGCCTTTTAAAATGTATGAATTGGGTTATGCCTGTTTAGCTGCAGGAGGAACTGGTGCATATCATAAAATTTATGTCATCATGAAGAAAGAACATTACGTAGAAATATTGAAGCAATATTTGAAAATATCACCCAGGAAGTAAAAGCTTAGGGACAGATTGGTCTTCCAAATCGACAATGATGCTAAGCATGCAGCCGAAGTGAAGACAAGGGGGCTAAAGGACAACAAAGTCAAGGTTTTGATTAGGCCATCACAAAGCCTTGATGTTAATGGAGAAGATGTGGGAAGATCTGAAAAGGCGTGTGAGAGTGAGGCAGCCTACAAACCTGACTCAGTTCTGTCAGGAGGACGGAGACAAAACGGCACCAAATACTGTGAGAAACTTGTGGATTGAAACTCAAATGGTTTGACCCAATGATAGAGGTTAAAAAAATTCCTGATATTGACCAAATGTATGTAAACTTTTGAATTCAAGGACAGTAACAAAAAAGATCTCTAAAAAATGTTCTCACTACGTTGGTAACCCTATCTAACCTAAAACAAGAAACGTTTGATCTAATTTAACTTCCAACTGTGAGAAAAAATTGCATAGGTGTCTTTATTCAGTGTATGGTAAGTTATTTAAGTTATTAAGCCATTTAATTTATGCTAAGTTAATAAATAGTCTACTGAGTCCAATCATTTATTTTCAATATTTGAGTTGACAGTGAAGAACAGGATTATTTCCACTGAATCCTAAACCCTGTGGTCTTTAGACCACATCTTGGTCTCTGAAGTACCATATTCAGCATTGCTAAGAAATAGGAAGTGAACTAAACAAAATGTCTAAAAACAAGTGAAATATTCCTAAGGTCAAATGTGGCTTGTACTTCAAATTATTTTTAAGAACATTTATTCTCATATTCTTAGATGATGTTGAAGCAGATGTTGAATTCTGCTTCATTGAGACATTTCACCCGACTCAACCCACCTATATGGTGTTTTGCATGATAATGTTTTTTTATTTATGAAGTTATGAACTCATTTTATCATTACCGTGTTTTAAAAAAGAAATCCGTTATAATTTTTATATTTGGAGCAAAAGCACACTGCCTACAATAATACTACTAAATCACCTCCAGCCTGAACAACACTGGGCTTAATCCAGATTGGATTAGATTTGTAGCTCCACTCCACAGTTGATGTCAGTTTCTAAACCTGTTGCCCTTCATGACCCGGTGCAGTAAAACTCATCTCCTCTCTCTGTCGCTCCCTGTAGTCTAGACAACTCTCTGAAGACAGAAGAAAAGTCGGAGGTGGATCCAGCTGCTGAAAACTGATTCTGGTTAGGGTTGAACAAATCCACAGAGGAAGATGGAAAAGATTTATTATAAACACCTGAAATGTTTTTGTTGTTTGTTTTAATTGTGAATTATTTTTCTTGTAGTCCTGATCTTAGATCAGAGAACATGTCTTTTAATTCAAGTAAGTTTTTATGTACTTGAACTCATATTTTTAAAGAGCTTTAAATTATAATTAATTTTAGTTTGCATACATTCTTGAGCATTTTGCAAAATGCAACATCAATTCTAAAGTTTTAAATATGTTCCTAGTCTATAGTTAAAAACTGAGGAGGCCTAAAACGTTGTAAATCATTATCCAAGTTTCTTGTTTTTAACCTTTTTCTGATTTTGTGAAGCACTTTGGTTGAAATATTGGTCGAGTAAATCCCTATGGAAATAAGTAATTTATTGATGCAAGTTTGTTAAAAGATTGTAGATGGTAATGGTTATGGGCAGGAAGTGTCTCCTGTGGTGGTCTGTCTCACAGCATTTCTGAGAGTCTCTGACTGAAGATGTTCTGTGTTTGTAATTTTTTTGCACTGAACAGCCTAATCTTCATCAACAAATATTTTCTAGTCCATTTTTCTATATAACTTCACTGCTGCGTCTCCAGTTCAGTCCAGCTGAAGATCAAGATATCGAAACTCATCCAACACCTTCAGCTCTCCTGACATGGAAATGGTGTTTGACAATTTCTTGTTTCTGTTGGAATCTACAATCATCTTTTATCTGTTCAAATTTGGTGTACCGTCTATGGATATGATAAAAACAATATCAGAGATAATATGTTAATCTAAATAAATAATCTAATAATTACATGCAGTCTTTGTTTTCTATATGCATTAAAATTCATTGCCCATGCCATTCTGCTCTGCTTGTCTAGATGAAATAGACCTACAAAATGAACCAAAGGTACATGACAATATTGTTAGGAATATTTTTCTTTTTTTTTTTAGTTGCAGCTGTTAGTTCAAGTTATGGTGTACTGATACTAAATTATCTGCAGGCAACACATGCGAGAGAGCAACTCTGTGTCAGAACCTGAAGGTAACCTCATGGGGAAGATATTTTGTTAGAACACCATTTAATAATCTATGACTAAACAAAATCAAACTGAACTCCTGTTGAGACCAAACATTAAGGTGTCAGTTTTGTGCATATCTCAGAGAGAAAGCTAGTCTCCCAGAAGACCAGCGACTGGGAGATGCTTTTTATTTCTAAGAAAAAAAAAAAAATTCTGAGATGCTTTCTTCAGCATCTCAGACGGCTAAAAGCAAAGTAAGGTTTTAGATTTTTTACACTAGAACATGTCAAATCATTGTTACAGCAAGGTGGAGAAAATATTCTAAGTGAAAGAAGAAGAAATGTAGAATTTTAAGGAACTTATGACTGGATTATAAGTTCAAGTTATTTAATATTTAAGCACTTCAGTCCTGAGAAGTTTTAGACAAGAACCCTATAATTGTTGCAGTGAAAGAGTTTGGGAATATGGCAAACACATTCAGGTTTGCTTAATAAATAATCTGCATAAATATTTGTTAGTATTGTTATAACAAGCTTTAGTGCGAAGACTGTGAAACTTATGTTTTAGTCGTTTTACCCAAGTAAATGAACTACTTTTCTGTGGCTATGAAACTGCACTGATGTAATGTCCCATTTTAGCCACACGGTGGTGCCAGCGCTCCTTCTTGAGCCTCTGCTTTGATTTCCCGAGATCTTTAGAGTAAATAAATGTTATAGGCATGTTTGTCCAAGGTCATTTTCGCGGGTGGATAAATTACCAAAAATTGTACTCAAGTAAGAATGGTGCTACTTAAAAGTATTTTGTACTCAAGTGGGTTAGAGTAAAAAAAGAAAAGTAAAGAGTCAAGTAAAGAGTACCTCTAATGAAATTACTCAAATAAGAGTAAAAACGCATTTGGTAAAAAGGCTACTCTAATATGGAGTAACAGATCAATTTGTCATGTTATATTTAAAAATTGTCTCAGCAGATCAACAAAAGTATAATGGGGATTGTTTCTTTTTTTTTTTTTAGACAACATTGAAAATAATTCACATAACATAATTATGAAATAAAGTCAGACAACCGAAACATTTTTAAAATCAATTTCTTTTACTATAAAACTTGTAACACTAAAACTTACATTAGGCAATGTGTTTATATGTTGAAATAGGCTAAAGAAGGTCCAATAACAATATTCACAGTAATCCCCTGACTGTGACCCAAAGGGCTCAACACATAGAAAACAACAATAGAAAAACAAAGCTTGTGTACAAACAGGATATCTCACTTTAACAAATGCTCCAGGTGCGTGTCTGTACCGGTCCAGTTTTGGTTAAAGCAAACTTGATCTTCATTTAGTAAAGTAAAAGTAGTGATAATATTACGCAAGTAAAATCAAAAAAGTATAGTGTAGTAAAACTACAACTAAAAGTCCAATCTTTCCAAAACGTTGCTTAAGTAAATGTTACTGAGTGAATGTATATCTAATTTTTTTTTAAATTAATTTTTGATCTTTATTTACTAATATTTAGCACCTTGGATGGAGCAGCTTGTCAACAAATAAGCAATTTATTTTGGGGGCTCAATAAAGCCATTCTATTCTATTCTATTCTATTCTATTCTATTCTATTCTATTCTATTCTATTCTATTCCTGACAGAAATGGACCAGAGTTCTGTTCACTTTAACTGTGCTATAAACAGATCCTGAATTGTTCAGTTTATGTCTGTCACTTATCAGCAATATGATCAAAGTCCAGTCCAAGTTTTGTGTTTGTCACTGAATCTGATTTCAGTTTCAGAGAAGTACATCTTAGCTGCTTGTCTTATTATTTCTAACATGTTCCATATCTCACTGACCGTAGGCAGGAGTTGGGTGGAGAAATAAAGCATTTCTCCTTTTGGGTCAAGGTTTCTTTACAAACATGTAAAGAACCAAACTGGATCCTCGTCTCAGTTCCTCTGGAAGATGGCAGATGAGGGAAATGATTTCCTGGAACGGGACTCGGCTGTGACATCTTTTGTGATTTAAACAGAATATGTCCACAGGGACTCTGTTGAAAACCTGAATACAATCTGTGACCAACAAACCTCTAAAGAACAAAATGATTACCAAGAAACCAAACTGCATTCCACAGATCTAAACCAGTTCTCAGGCGAAGGCATGACATCAGGGACCTAGAAGGTTCCCAGTGCTGGGTCACTGGTTTCAATGGTGTGACTAAAAACTGAATTATTGTTCTTGATCTATGTCAAGAACAATAGATATCTGATTGGTTTGTATAAAGCTAAATATACTACTGGATCAGAGTTTCACATTAATTCCCCCAACTCTGTCCACCATAAAGTGATGTTCAAACTAAAATGCTGCCATTTCAGGAATTGCCCTCATATTGTGCTATATTTGAATATCATGAGCAAATGTGTAATTTAGGGTTTTCTTTCTAGATCCAGGAGATTTCAAAATAGGTTTTTCCTCATAGCTTCCTGGCAGTTATTTAAAAACAGCACATGAAAGTGTTAAGGAAAAACCCCACAGTAAGTGTTGCATTGGGTCATCAGTTAGTGTTCATGTCTGGTTCTTAATGTCTGATGTAGAACATTACTGCAGCTGATGGATGAATGGACGGACACTTATGTAATTTTTTTGCACATCATAGATGCGACAAAGCATATTTGAAATCTGAAAAAGCAAACTGTATGCAGAAAGAGCCCAGTCCAAAGCGACGGTGACCAACTGGACCTTCATACAGCACCAGGAGTTCCTTTAGTGACGTACCTGGAACTTCCTGCTGCTAGGCTGACATGAGAAGCAGCACAGTGGTGGAAATATCTTGTAGTACAAAGCAAGACAACAAGAAGAAAGTAGAAATACAATTGGCTTTATTCAACACATCAGAATCAGCCTTGTGGAAAACTAATGAAACTAAGAAGTTCAGAATACTTGAATATGACCCAGTTTATTAAGAATCAAATGAAACCTGGAATAGTTTTAATAATCAGACATGACGTCAATGTTTAATAAGGCCACAGACAAAACGGCTTCAAATAAATGGATGGTTGCCAGTTTTATTTTTAGCAGGCTGACAGGTTTAGCAGGTTGTTGAACCTCCTGTGTTTTCCTCAGTGACATGCTGGGGCCGTGACGTCAGCGTGACAGGGGCCACTCCTCATTCCTCAGCAGGTGGAGGTGATTTCCTCCACCTGAACCTAGGAGCAGCTCAACAACCAGGAAGCTTCACATCTTCAGCTGCAGTCGCTCCACTCAGACCTGTTTGTTCCGCTGCGGTCAAAGATCGCCGCTGTCTCGCAGTGGCGTTATTAATATCGCTGTGTTTTATGGCATAATGAGGGCAGCAGGAGAGCTTTAACAAAGTCAGAGGCTGTGACTGAAGAGCAGAAAGCATCATGGGGACCCAGGAGAAGACCTCTTCGTTCTGGGACAGAGTTGTTTCGTGCTGCTGTTGCTGCTGTAACTCCTGCAAGAAGGAGCAGGAGGAGAAACCTGACCAGAACAAAACGATCACAGTTTTGAGGAACCCAATGACCAGGGGTCCCGAAGATCCCCCTGAAAACAGACCTTTACCTTCACCTCCAAAGTCGGAGCGCTACATCGCCCTGTTTGATTACGCCGCTCGTACCGACAACGACCTGACCTTTAACACCGGGGACCTCCTGGAGGTCCTGGACACCAGCGCCGGGGAGTGGTGGATCGCCAGAGCCGTGACCGGGATCTCAATCGACAAACGGGGATACATCCCGGCCAACTACGTGGCCCCTGTGGAGAGCATTGATGCTGAACCGTGAGTGTCCTCTCTGTACAGTAAGGAGTCATGGCTCCTCACTGGTTACTTCTGAGTTTCTGAACTGGTGGTGAGATTTAACGAACCTCCTGAGATCAGGTGTTCTACCAAATAATGTGACGATAATCTATTGTAACACCAGAGGGCGCTGTCAGGAAGCGGACCTGAAAACACACATGGTCACATTTTAATCTATATTTTATACTTTATCAAAATATGTTTTGTTACGTTTTTATTTTTAATTATCTATTTCGAAAATATAAATGACACCTAGCTTCCCACTTATTACAAAATAATACGCATCACAATGTCAAATAAAACCGAAGGAAGCACAGTAACCATAGAAATATAGACTGGACAGACTGATCCGCAAGGCCAGCCACCTATCTGTTATAAATGTGATATCTCCTACTAATTAATATTTAACACCTGAATGAGTAGCTTGTCCCTATGACCTTGGGAATAAATATTATATTCTATAACCAAAGAAACCAGCTGGGATATTAAAAAAAGAGTGAGAAGAAGCCTAGCTTGTTGTCCCTCACCCCTAAAACCTGGAACTTCAAAGCTAATGTAAATGATGTCATTATATTAGTTTATATATACAGCAGAGAAACAGGAAAGTCACTATATGGGTTTATTGAACTGAGATTCTAACCATCTTCCTTCATCTCCAATAGATGTTTTTATTTTATTGTGGAGTTGCAGCAACTACCAGGATATGGAACAATCTGTATTTCAGCCCAGATTCTTAGATACGTGGAAGGAGATTATACTTCCTGGAATATCAAAGGACTTTGTGTTTTCCACGGCCTGCTGAAAGTTGTACCAGGCCCTGAGCAAAACTTTATTTAGGGGCCCACTTCCAGTCGCTCCCATTCTGATTGAATAGACAGAAGCCTTCAGTACATGTGAAAATTTTAAAATGTATATTATCAGGGAATATTTCAAAGACCGATAGTGACACCCATAAACTGTAGATGAATTACAGGATATGATTAGGTTAAATTTAACAGTTGGTGATGTGTGCTAAATGAAAAACTGAGAAAACATATGAGCAAAGTGTAAACCATTTGACTGGCTTTAGTCGTTTGGTTTCAGTTTTGATCATGTGCCAGAGACATTTTAAATAATAATAAAAGAAAATTATTGCAGTTTGTAATGAATCACCATCAGCTTTTAATCACAAAGCATATATTGACAAATTAAGCAACGTTCTCAATTCAAAAATGCTTTTTGCAGATGAATTATTTGATGAATAGACATGTGCGCAACAACAAAAACATTTATTTAAATGCTATTTAAAACAACTGTAATATTGGTGAAAAGTGCTGTTCTATCCATCCAGCTCTCAGGTGTTTCAGGAACCTCCAGTTGGTTCCTTTAATCATGCTGTTGTTTGTGGATCAAACCGGGAAGTTTTGATTTCCTGGTTATCTGTTCATACCAAGAGCCAAACAGGGCCAGAAACAAAAAAGGGAATTAATTGCGTTAAAATTTCTAATACATTTAGAATCTACGCAATTATGTATTCAAAATTAACTCGTTAAAGTCCCGACCCACATAAATAATTAGAAAGTTATTATTGAAAATGTAGTGTTATTATGGGCTTGGTGTTAAAATTAAAAGCATAATCTTAATAAGATGAGACTTTTTACTTTATGCACATAAAAAACAATCAGTAGGTTCCCAGATCAGAGCTGGCTCTAATGGTTCATTAGCTGGTCGAATGCTGGTTTAGCTGTGACCAGCACATCACCTTTTGATTCATAAGGCCATGCTAAATATTAAACTCTCCTCTGTTAAGTTGTTTTTAGACTTACGGTGGCCCAGAAGGGTCAACAAATGCAAAAGCCTCAGCGCAATACCAAGAAGGGGGGGAAAAAAGTGTAAAACAGGGCAATACTGCATCATTTAATACATTAGATGAGCCTCAGAGTCAGAGAGATGCGTGTGGCTCCAGAGCCCAGAGCTAACAGGTAGAAGAAAACTGTGATCCTGCCTCAGCTGAACTGAATCTAAAAGAGAAACGCCTTAATTATTAATTCACTGTTGAAGTAAATATGTGAAGGTAAAAAATGAAAGTTTTCTAAGGAATCAGCTACAGTTTCTGTGTCAGCACACATTACCATAAGAAAGAGATGTTGGTGTTTTCTCTTCAGAACAGGAGCAGGTCTACAGTTCTGATGTGTAGAACTGGTCCTGTTCTACACATCAGAACCAGCTCTACTCTAGAACTGCCCATGAGCTACTGTATAGCCTTCATTCTAACTAATAAAATATGTAGAAAAAGGTTTAGTTTTAGGTTGTTGTTTTTAAGGTATAGTCTAACTTCACTGTTAACAATAAATCATGAAGTAATTTTCAGTATTAAAATGACTCAGGAATTATGGTGACATTCAAACAGTGTTAAAAGCTTTGTGTAACTGTTAATTAAGGACAGGATACAGGAAGTAGGAAGTGGTAATAGTTCTAAAATATGAATTCTCAATATATTAAGTAGAAATCAGTGATTTTCATTTATGCCATATATTGTGGAAAATGACTGTAAATTTTATTTCTGTCATGCAACACCAGTATAAGCCTATAAAATGTGATTGTGGGCCACATGTCTCTTTTCTTTCTGTGGTTCAGATGTTTGACTCCGGTTTGCCTTGAACAGAGTTGATCATTATCCCAAACCAGGAAGTTTTGATTTCCCGGTTATCTGTTCATACCAAGAGTCAAACACGCAAGAACAACAGCGCCTTAAAACCACTTTCCTGGACATTGCACTCTTCAGTTACCAACAGTTCACAACTTGGCTTGAGAACAACTGTAATTTACTGTAGATGATGTTTAATTCAGGTTTCAGTTCAAAGGCTATTTGTGTGAAGCTGTGTGATAAGAATCTGACTGCAGAGTGAGAAAGCTGCAGTCAGAAAGATGACTGGAAGTCCAACAAAGACGAGGGTTACACTGACCAGCAGGTCGGTCCAGCTTGTTTGTTGCCCAACTGTCAGCTGGTTTATCCTGACGTCTTCACAAGAATAAAATCAGTTTATTTATTCAAACCAGGCCATAGCTTTGCTCAGCACCAAACCTGATTTACAGGCTGGAAAAAAGTGTTCCATGACTAAGAGACAATGAGGTATGCAACCATTGTGCTGTTTAGCACTGACTCATGGAATGCTAAGGACTAGTCAGCCTTTCTGCTCTTCAGTCAGGCAGAAAGTTATGCCTTACCTACTGTGGTGATGAAATCTCCAACCACACCGATACTCTGATCAGTTCATTTTGTTCCTGGGAGGCTTGTGCTAATTTATCAGGTTAAAGGTTTGGACATGCAGCTGTAGGAGCAGCAGGCCGGCTGCTGCAGCCTGGGTGTTCAATGGGGTCCAGTGAATGCATCATCACACCACTATACTGTATGTACAGTAGCATAGTTCATGTTGCAAGTTTTTATTTGAAGTTGGACATCAGCCATCATCTAAATAAGCTGAGATTAGTTTGTCAACCAAAACATCGTAGTGACACCTTTATTTATTACATTGGATGTTGTCGATGCAAATATTTTTTGAGAGGCTAATCAGGATCTCAAAAACGCTGATTAGCATTTTATGCTAATTAAAAAAATGTCCATTACTTTTGGACAGCATCACTACTGTCCAAAAGTAAAAGCCACAACCCTTTCAGCTGCACAGCATCCAAAGCCAGAGGGAATAACTGTCCAAACACAGAGGAGCTCAACCCTCAGGTCAGTCTGGTGTGTGGATCTGCTCTGAACTCCTGAATGGACTTTGTTTTTACATTCCTCTGAAGGCAGCAGTTATCTTTCTAGATTTTACATGTTTTTCTTTCACCATTTTTCCTTCCACTCAATCTTCCATCACAATGTTTCAGTCCAAAATCAATGAAACACCAGCTTCTTTAGCAGTCTGCTTCTCCTGGAGGGCTCCACAGTCTCTAACATGACCATTACTCAGGATTTACGTATTAAAATATTTTACTGAATTAGAAGAAAATATATATATATATTTTTTGTCAGCTGTAAACCATAATCACCATAACTAACAACTTTATGATCTCACAACATAGTTCATGTCACATTGTGTCATGAATCTTAAGGAGTTTCACTTTTTGAATGTAAAATAATCAAGTTGTTGAACTTTTTTTCAATGATTTCAAATTCTTTGAAATTCGCCTCTATATGAAGGATTGATGTAAATTTTTTCACCAACATGTTTGCAGCAAAGTTCTCACTGTTACTGAAGCAAAGATCATCAGATTATCACTAGAGGACAAGTTCCAGATGTTTCATCAGAACCTAATGCATGTTCTTGTTCTATTCTGCTACTACAATCACCTGTAAATTAGTCCCATTGATTAGTGTGATATTTTTTTTGTTTGTTTTCTGCATGTTCACTGATATGGACCGGTTTTCAGATTTAGTTTTCCACTGATGAACAGAACATGGTGTGTAATCTGTGGCTGTTCTGGAGAAACAGAAATCTTAGACGTGGTTAATATTCGCCAACATAGTTAATGTTTATAAAGTGAAAAGGCAATTTTAAAGAGCACTTCACTGAAAAAGCTTGTTTTATCTAAACGACCTTAATTCCAACCGCCCAGCTGTCAGAGGAGATGTCTCCTTCCTGGTTCTTCCTATCAGGAGCGTTATTTCTCTCTACTGTTGCCTCAGGCTTGCTTGAGGGGAAAAAAGATCCCTCTGTCTATTTTCAATACTTAATCCTCATGGACTCTCTCTGCTGTCAGGTGGTATCCAGGCTGTAGACAGACACACAGGACTGATGTATTTTTATGCCTGAAGTGAACTTAGCTGCTTCTTGGTTTGTAGAAGAAGGATCAAAGGAATCGAGTCCCTTTAAACAGTTTATGTAGGGTTGATGTCAGGAGGCTCAGCAGCCTTTGATTTGTCTCTGAAAGCTGCAACAGATACACCAAACTTAAAATACACATTTATCCTGTTTGCGTGATTCATCGGTGCAAACCTTTATTTTTTTTTAATAGCTTCTGCTGGATTATTTCTCTGCTGCTGACTCAGTTCACAGGCAGCTGGTCAAAGCCAGAAAGATAGGAGTCTTGAGATTGTTTCAAGAAGTATGTCATAACTGATTTTAAAAATGCTGTAATTCTTCCTGTAGCTTAAAGAGGTCTTATTCATCAGATGGGAGGAAGCTGAATGTTGTTGCCTCTGTTGGACATTTTTTTCCAACTCGGTCTGTACATTTCATGCAGGATGTTTGACTCAGGAATCCAGATCTACTGGTTGGTGACAAAGTAAGAATGTTGTCTCTTCATCCTGCTTCAGAAAGGGGAAGTTTATTCACAGAGCCCTGTTTATGGCCAGAGCTTAGGACAACAAAAATCTCATTTAAAAATGTAAACCATTGCATAAAAATATAAATATAGATGAATTAAAACACAAGATTGAAATGTGTCTGAACTTTACGGATGAGCTGCAGTAAGGAGTCATGTTTGCAGTCCTGACTGGCTAACTGTTTAAGGACTGAACAGTTAAATGTTGTCTGCTTACTGGGTTAGCTGGTCTCTAAAGATCTGAGGCTCTATAGTTTATACCTACAGCTCTGGACTGTATGTAGAACCAGGACCAGTGAGAGTCCATTAGACGATCATCACAACGTTACGCTGCAAACAGAACCAGGAAGCAGCAGAGAATGACTCACTTCAACAGCAACATAAATCAGGCATAAATGATTCTTATTGAAGCTGTTTATCTTCGTTCTTAAACTATCATTTATTAAAAAAATATCTTTTGCATAACACCTTATCAGGGTAGTGGTGACCTGTTCTGAGATCGTTTATCACAGAACAGACTTTCTGAACAAACTGTCTGAGTCTCACGGTAGAAAATGTTTTCAGAAATCATTAATCATGTTTGTTTTTCAAAATATTTCAACAGATCGCTGTTGCAATAAAGACATGTGACTTCAAATCACTTATTTGAAATAAATACTTGTATCGGATTACAGTTCAAACTACATGACGTCACTGTTGAGCCTTAAGAGAAGCAGAAATCAGAAATATACTACAACTTCCTGCAGCTGGTCTCAAAGTCCCGTCAATCAAAGCTCTCACAATCTGCTTCATCGTCAGGATTACTGCTGTCACCTCAGGAGCTGTAACCATGACAGCAGCAGCTGCTGTAATTTATTGCATCTATAAAACTCTTATCTACCATATTTAAAGTACAGTGTAAAATATGGAAATGTCAGAGGTCACAATGATGCTCGATATTGGATACAAATCTTCATCACATGAGCACCTTGTCCTTGTCAGAAACGCATCTCCACTCGGCTCAAAAGTTTTTACTGACACTGACAATGCAGCATACTTAAAGGAAATAAATGTGTGTACACTTTATTTTGTAGCCAGTTGGATCATGTTGAATAAAAGTGGCCTGAGAATGGAGCCTTCAGGGAGATGTGCTTTGTTGGCTCAGATTTATAACTATGGAATTACACAAATCCCACTTTTAAGATCTGGATGAAATAACACATTTAATAAAGATAAATAGAAGAATTTAAAATTAAGTTAAAATTGGAAAAAGGGTTTCCTAAAAATAACTATGCTTCTAATTGTGATGCTTCCAGATGGTATTTCCCAGACACCAAGCGACTGGATGCAGAGAAGTTGCTGCAGGCTGAAGGGAACCTGGAAGGAGCATTCCTCGTTAGAAACTCTGAAAGTCTAAAAGGAGAGTACTCCCTCTCAGGTAAGCAAATAACATTTCCTTTTTTCTAACCATTTGTTTATTTTATTTATTAATTTATTGATTGTTGTCACACATGCACAGAACCATAGAAGAAGAGTCCAGCATTTGGGTTTTCCATGTAACCTGGTATCTTTTGTACTTCATACAGAAGAATAACCAGAATGCTATGTTGACTGACTTCTCTCTAATGCTGATTCAGACAATTTATTTATTTTATTTTATTAATTTATTTTAGAACTATATAAGGCCACATTAAGTGGTAAATGTCCATTTTAAATGGTAAACATCCTGCACTACATTCACACGCTGATGGTGGCAACCTACTGGATAACAAGTCAGCTGACAGAAGTGACCGCTGCCACCAGGCCCTCTGGACACAACGACAGAGACGTCTGAGCATTGAACCAGCAACCCATTGGTCTCCACAATCACCATCAGTGTTGCTCACTGTATGAGCTACTGTCAGCAGTGTGAATCAAGCAGCATTCTGACAGGATGTTGTGGTCCAGTATTGGTGCCAAAATTAAGACTACAGCTAACCCAGTGGTGGCTACTTCCTTATTGCAGAGGGTTACATCCATTCCAAAGCCGATTACTGATCTGATTAATGATCGGCCAGCACCAGTAACTGAGTGGCCAGCGCTGGCAAATTTGTAGGAGCTGTGATATTTTACTGAAGTTGGCTTCCAATTGCAGTTTCCATTCAGCAAATAACAAAAAGGTGATTCCACTTTGAGCATCTTTAGTGTGCTCTACTTTAAAAAACTTCAATGTTGACTAATTTATTCTACATTAAACAAATATTTAAAACCTAGTTTTGGATTTGCGAAACTTTTATTTGATTTGTGAAAACACTAATATGGTATTTCTACCACTTGAACTTTGTTTTATTTGGATATTACATGTTAGACCAATGTAAAGTATCACATAACTGTGAAGTAGAAGGAAAATGATAGAAGGTGTGCATTTTTATTATTCAGCATCCCTGGGTCAATACTTTATAGAACCGCCTTTACAGAACCCCAATGAGTCTCGTCAGATTAAAAGTACTTTTTAAAAATAACATCCTTTAAGTAGGTGAGGAATATATACAGTATATATATTTTTACATATATTCTGATTTTAAATGTCATGATTCTCTGTAGGTGAAAAAAATCTTAATTAATGGAGCTTTCAAACATTTATCTCTGTGTAATTAATTAGTGTTTCATTTCTGGGTTTCACTGTAATATTTAAATTTTGAGTGGCTATGTATTCTTTGCTTCTTTTTTTTTTTTACCATAGCAACCATGATGGAACAACATTCAAGGAAAAATATTTGAGCTCCAAATCAGTTCTAAGATGGTATACTTTAACTGGACCTTAAATGTGCTTTGCTTCCAAATTTGATTCACAATTTTTGCATTTGTTTTACAACATTGAGACCGTTTTTGATTTAAGTTACCTGTCTTTTATTATTGCTCCGTCACATATATGCTGTGGTGTGCTTTAGGTTCAAACATGCAGTGTGGCTGGTAGGGGACTGATTACGTTTAGTATAACTTAGTTTCTCTTTTGGAGGTGATTAAAGTGATTTCGTATTCTTTTTTTTAGTTTTGCACCAAGGGAGAGTGAAACATTACAAGCTCCAGAAACTGGATAATGGCCACTACTACGTGTCAAAGACCAAATCCTTCCCAACGCTGAAGGAATTGGTGGAGTATTACTCCAGACAGAGTGATGGGCTGTGTGTGCTTCTGGGCGAGCCATGCAGGAAGGTAAACTACAGCATGGAGGAGCGTAGACACTCATCCCTGATGTTTAGTTTGTCATTACTAACTGTCCTGTCGGTGCAGATGGAGGCTCCACAGACCTACGGTCTCTCCTACAACACGGTGGATCAGTGGGAGATTCCTCGCAACTCTATCAAACTGATGGACAAGCTGGGCGCCGGCCAGTTTGGAGAAGTCTACAAGGGGATGTGGAATGAAACCACGGAAGTCGCTGTTAAGACCCTCAAACCTGGTGATTTTTTTCACTATTCTGTAATTGTACAAAGTAGGGACACATGCATAAGGAACATTTTGGCCAATTTCAATATCCACATTTATTATTGATGTTGTGGCCAATAACCAATATTTACTGATATTAGATGTGTTATATACAACACTGAGACCTTACTGCTGACACTGCTTCTCAACTTCTGTTAAATGCTTCCAAGTCCTGCGCTCTTCCAAGTCCTGCGCTGCATCACTGTCCCATGACCAAACGAAAAGACCCAAAAACCCAGAGCTTGTGTCTCTCAGGTACGATGGACCCTGAAGATTTCCTGGCAGAGGCTCAGCTCATGAAGAGACTCCGGCACCCCAAGCTGATCCAGCTCTATGCTGTGTGTACCATGGAGGAGCCCATCTACATCATCACCGAGCTGATGAAGCACGGCAGCCTGCTGGAGTACCTTCGAAGTAAGTCAGCCACAGTTTCCACTTCAATTATGAGAAGGAGTCGGCATCTACAGGGCTTCAGGTTGTTATAAAATGCTGGGAGTGCTTTTCTCAGCTGCCAGTTACCTGACAGTGAGCTGTTCACAGCTGCTTCTCCATTACAAATGTGCACAAAACATTTATATTCCGCTAATGTTGAAAAAAACATAATTTCTCAATTGCAGTTAATTTCATTAAATATCAAACACAATTAAAATCACATGTTTGTTCATGTGTGATTTTTAAAAACATTATTAAAAAACCATGACACACCATTATCATTCATCAACTTAATGTTGTCTTCTTTGTCGTTTTTGGCAGTAGTAACATAGAGTTGTTGATCATGGGACTCGTCAGATGAAAACCCATATCACCAAAACATTTTCTCAGAAAACTAGTTTTTTTATTTAAATGATTTTATTAGGCAAATTAATTTTTGATGTCAAAGTGCACAAATACATGGTCAATGGAAATGCAGGAAATGACACGACCAACAGGTGTTATAAAATCACACAGACAGCTGCTCTATATGTTTAATAAATGAGATTAACATTCAGACTGGTTTTTTAATGCACAGTGTTGAAAGTTGCTCCCTTAAAATGGATAAATCATTCTTTTAAATCCTTTTCACATTTAAATCATTTAAGTGTATCTATGCAAAGTGGAACTGCAACACTTCCAGCTCCACAGGGATCACTGAGAGCAACTGGTTGTGTTGCCGTCTCTTTAAATGCAAACCATCCCTCCATGTTCCACACCACCCGGTCCAACTAATTTTGTAGTTTGATGGCAGCTAATGTTAGCTAATTTGGATTACTAAATTGCTGTGAGAAATAAAAATGGCAGATTTGTGATATTGATTGGCTGGAAGTCAATAACCTTGTTTAGCAGTTCTGCAGCAAATACAGTGACCAAATAGTTAAAGAAAAAAAACAAAACATAGTGGGGATATAGAGAAAACTGAACGGATTGAAAAATATAACCAAAACTAAATACAAAGTTATCTACTCAGCACTGAGAGACCAAATTAAACTTTTCTGCACTCCTAGACATGCAAGTTACACAACTAGATGAACTTAAGGGCTTCAAATGTCGATTTTGCATTTTTACTTTTGATCAGATAGATAAAAATCTAAAATACAAACTGCTCAAGTCATTATTTATATGCAGCTTATCAGTGAAATATTATTAATTGTTTCACAACAAGCAGCACTGAAGCTGTAAGATGATAAAAGTTCCTTTAACTTTAATCTTCCAACCTGCTTTGAAACAATGTTACTGTTGAGGCATGTGGGAGATTCCTGAGATGGAAGAGCAGGTTGAAAGCCTGAGTCAACTCTTTCCAAGTTTTCTCTGAAATGAAGACAAACCTGAACAGTTTCATCAGGTGGCACTGAGCCTCTCTGGAATGTCGGGTCCATTTGGCTCTGAGAAAATATTCATCAGACACGTTGAAATGCCTACTTAGTGCATTGAAGTTCATGTTCATAGTTTTTTTTATATATATAAATATGAGTAAACCAACTGAGTAGGCTGATCCATGAAATGGCTTATTGTTACTGATTTTGTTGACTTATTTCTACCTTGACAACAGAGGATAAGGGGAACAATCTGCGTATCCAGGACCAAATTGAAATGGCAGCCCAGATCGCGTCTGGCATGGCTTACCTGGAGCAGCAGAACTACATCCACAGAGACCTCGCTGCCAGGAACGTCCTGGTGGGAGAGAATAACATCTGCAAAGTGGCAGACTTCGGCCTGGCCAGGGTTTTTATGGTAGGTTTAAAGTCAGATTCTCCTGGAAACAGGTCTTAGTTTTTGTGTATTTGTAATTTCTTCCCAATTTTGGTGGTGGGGAAAAAAACAAAAACAAGTTCAATACTTCTGGCAAAGGAACAAATCTCAAGGGCTTTTTAATTGTTTGTTTTATTTTTTTGTGTTCTGTTGTAGAAAGAAAGTGAGAGTGTGTATGAGGCCAGGGACGGGGGCAAGTTTCCTGTGAAGTGGACCGCTCCAGAGGCCATCCATAACAACAAGTTCTCCATCAAATCAGACGTTTGGTCCTTTGGGATCTTGCTGTATGAGATCATGACATTCGGCCAGATGCCTTACCCAAGTAAGATCCAGACATCTTTTATAAAGACTTCAAACCATTCCACCAGCAGTAGTGTCCTGTTAGGCCAGCACTTATGTTCCATGTTGGTTTTTATTATTTTTCTGCAGCCATGACAAACATTCAGGCGGTCCAGTGGCTTTCTAGAGGCAACAGGCTGGCCTGCCCCCCCAGGTGCCCGAAGCCAATGCATCTCCTCATGATGGACTGTTGGAACGAGAAGGAACTCGACCGGCCCACGTTTGAGACTCTGCAGTGGCAGCTGGAGGATTACTTTGACATGGATATGAACTCCTACGATGAGAGCTACCGCTATTAGAGCAAAAAAACAAAACTTGTTTGACTTTTAATGAAGGATTAAAAAAAGCACGACTAGAAAGACTAATTCATAATCACTTGATTCAGCAACGATTCTGTCAAATCCCTCCTAATCTGCTCAGTTGAAGGATTTAATTACCAAGCAGAGACGCTGCACTTTCGGGTGGCCAGTGTATCTGTTGAACCTGATTCACACCCGACTGGGAGAGGCGCCGTTTAGAACGACTATCCATCCATCTCGCTCATCCGGTCCTGCTGGTTTCATCCATTCCTCTCATTCTGTCCTCCTGCTGAACTGAAGCCGGAGGTCACTTGGGATGAGCACCTGAAAGCTCTTTGTTTTAAGTCTTTGTTTCATGATCTTTTAACATATGCTTTAACTTCAACCGAAACGATATTTTATATTTAATGTTTATGTCAGCTAGACGTCAACATGTTGCTTTCCTGAGAATCTGAGAATTGTAGATTATTTCCATCCCTGGCAGCTTTGTTAAAGCTCCCAGTTGTCTGCTTTCACACCGTCTCCCTGCATCATAATGACTCGTCAAACACTCAGGAGTTTCAGACTGGACTCTTCGTCGTGTCGAGGCTCTGGCTGCTCTGTTGGAGGACGGGATTCCTGGTTTCTTCTCTGAACAAGTAGATCCTGTTTAACATCACTGCCTGACGCTTTTACCACTATTCTAACTGTTCTAAAGAAATTCCTGTTGGTTGTATATTCTAACCACTAAAGTGTTTATAGAATTTAGCTGATTTTTAACTTATCCTTATGCCCAACGTAATTAAAACAAATGTTATTTATGATGACGTGGTTGGCTTGTTGGTGTGGATTTATCTGAAGTCATCGTTGAACAATGGCATTTATCAGTCGCTGCATTCAAATGTCTCATAGAATTGGACCAATAATTTGGCCAAATATCAGAATCAATTTCCAGAAAGCTGGAGAGAAAATGACTGGGGCACGAAGGGAACTAAAAAAATGAATACGTTTTTTTAATTACAATTTTTTAACTCATTTTCTCACAGACTCTAATCTGTTCTATTACATGGTTAATATGTCAGTGGATTCAGAACCACTGAATATTCTGGAGTGACCAGCTGAAGAATTTTTACTTTTACTTATTTTGCTTCTGAGACAGTTATCTTGGGTAACCATGGCAACAAGACATTGTTTTTACAAACGGAAACACCTGATTAAGTTCTTGAAAGCTCAAATAATACCTGAACTATTATCCCAAATCTCAGGAGTTGAACAGGAAGCTGCTGAGAGGCAGAAGTTCAAACCGTCTCATCCGTCCATCATAACGGATGAATGGATCACATCTCTGGCTCCAACATCTTTCTTACCAGACAGATTTAAAGATGATCAGAACTGTTAAGAACTGATGATGTCATCCAGGACATGTTTCTGTGGAATATCATTTCTGCTGCTGGGAAACTGAGCTGTTACCATGACGGTCACAAGGCTGTAGTACAATGATTTCAGTTAGAGGCTTCCTCAGATTAGTTGCAACACTGACTATTAGAAATCTTTGACGATGATTGAATATTGTGGTGTTCCGGACAAAGAAATAATTGAACCTTTGGATTAAGATTGTTAGACACTTTTGGTCTGATTATGCTAATATGTGTTGGAGGCTGTTTGGTTGTAAAATCTGAAGGTAAAGGAAATATAACAATTCACCGTAGGTGGCGCTCTTGCTGTGCACAAGAGAGGTGAGCTGAACCTGTGAAGAAGAAGAGGTTTTCCCTGTTCAAAAATAAAACGTTGCCATGTGCTTCTTCCAGTTATCTGCTTGAACGTTATTTTATTTGACCTAGTGTATCATACACAACAAATATGACTTATGACTACATTTTTAAGGTGAACTGAAGGATGAACCTGACCTATTTTTATTTGGTGTAAATTGACTCATGTTTGATCTGCCCATAATGCTGGGTGTTTGAGGTGTTGCCTTCATCCACAGTGGTTCCTCCTGTCTATTCATATATTATGAGTCAAATTATCAGAAGCCATGACCTCATCATCTGGGCTTTCCACATTGCTTAATCATTAGTGTATTGTCAAGAAAATCCGAGCTCATCCCACTTCCCCATGCTGGAGATTTTAGTTTAACAGTAATAATAAATAAAGTTATCTTTAAAATGAATCACTCAAGTGACATCAAGGCCCAACAGTAGACTTAGGTGTCAATAAAGTTAGTTTAACAGTAATAATAAATAAAGTTATCTTTAAAATGAATCACTCAAGTGATATCTAGGCCCAACAGTAGACTTAAGTGTCAATAAAATAAATCTGGTTGTGTGTGTGTTGTTTTTGTCTCATGCAAACTTTGCTTTAATTCTACTTTTTTCTATCTAATCATAAGAAATCATAGTCAGTCAGAAAGAGTCATTAAACAGGAAAAGCAGGTTTCCTGGAAAAAGAGGAAGTAAGTTCCAGCCTGCAGATTTATAAAAAATAGCTGAGACTATTCCTTATTTTAAATCATGAAAGTTTAAAGAATGAAATCTAAACATTTTTGGATAATTTGATAAGATTCAAAGTAAAATACTTATATTAATATTGGTTTACTTGTAATAATACTTACACTTATATTTGTGGGAACACTTACAAGGAAAACAAGTAACTGTAACTTTAGTAGTAAATAATTAGAATCATGTATTATTCTTTTGGTTTCTTTTCAGAAAAACATCTGTAATAACTCACATTAGGATTATAATAAGGATAATTAATAAGTTATGGTTATAAAATCATAAATGAATGATAAATCAGAGAAGCTGAAGAAAATAAATGTGATATAAGTTATGGTTATAAAATTATAAATGAATGCTAAAATCAGAGAAGCTAAAGAAAATAAAAGTGATATAAATGTGATTTTGACATTGAACTTGAAATGGTGTAAAAGGTGTAACTGCAATTAAACATCACTGATATGTTGGAGGTAGAGAGAAGGTGAAAGGTGAAAGGCAAGGAACTAACAGGAGAGCAGAGATGATCAACGCCTTATTTAGAGAGTAGGTGAAAGGTTGTGCAGGCAATGGACATAGGAGGTTGAGCAACTCTGAGACATTAGCACAGACATCAGGACATAATGTCTGTAAGACAGTGATGGATATGAAATCATCTGAGCAGTCAGCCAATGAAACAAGCCCAGCAACAGTGCTAGCCAAAGAAACCCTATAAAAGGTGAGTGCAAAAGAGGAACCTTTCGTTGGATCCTCCGGGCAGCTTCGAGCCAAGATCGAGATGGACAAAGAACTCTGCAGCTGAAGAAGAGCCGGGGCCACGGAGCCGAAGACTGTCCGGCCATGGGGACCAACCCGTCAGCCCCACAACCTGTGGCTTCAAATCGCACTTCTCTCATCGGCTGGGTTCAGACCCCAAAGACAAAGATGAAGACAAAGGCAAAGACAAAGAAGAAGAACTGGTGCCTTCCTTCCTGCCAGCACCAAGTCCTGTGTGACCTCACCATCCATGCGGAGAGGAGGCTCATCAGACCTACAGAGATCCCTGCCTTCATCGATCGGCGTCTTCCTCCTGCTGCAACACCTTCTTCATCATCAGGCCAGGTCTGGGGTTCGAAACACCAAACTCCGTCCGTCTCTCTCAAAGGTTCTCTTTTTTTTAGTTCTTAGTATCAGCAGTAGGGAAAGACAGACTAGATGATTGATTTTACTTATTTGATTATTTCTGCTACTGAATTAAGCTGTACTGACCCTTGCAAAAATGCCTTACTAATAAAATATTTAGCATAAAGAAAATCTAAAAGATGTTGTGGACATTCAGTTAATGAGTCACCTTAAAGTTCTTTGATGGTTGTAAAATAGCTGTGATGTTTGATTCTGGAGAGGAAAAAGTTTAAAATGTTTTTAAGTTGCTGGTAGCCCAAATTTAAAACGTCATCCTTGGGACTCGCCCGAGTCACTAAAACCTACCTGGTTCAATAACAAATGCAAGTTGTAAAATAAGAGAACGAGCGACCGTTAACAGGTGTGCTCTGTGAAACTAGTTGGCTGTAGGCTGCTCAGTCTGGCTAATTCACAGAGGGAAGAAGGGTGAGACACCTGGATGTAGGCCGTTAAAAATCAGGTGAATCGTTTCTCGAAACCAGCTTAAACAGAGTTTACTTCAGTTCTGGACAGGGTAAATCCCGGCAGATTTAGGAAACTCAATTAACCCGTTAGATGGAGAGCTGGTAGCACATCTCCCCTCTCAGAAGAGGAAGCAGAGAGTGAGACAGTAGAGACAGAAAGGAGGGGGGGGGTGTTGCGCAACAACAGTATGTAAACTTTTGATCTGGAACAAAGTTGTAATATCTGATTTCTTATTTTAGTATTTAGCGTCTGACTTCATATCCATGGAACATTTTGAATGCAGTGTATGTAAATATTTGGTTTACATGGTTGGACTAATGAGTCGTCATAAGGTAGTTATTTATTCCATTTTCAACATAATATTTCTAAATGCAGAATTAAAGGATCAACTGGAGATAATGGTCAACCTGTATTGATGTAATTCCCCCATGTGACCACACGGTGGTGCTATAACACTCCGCCTTTCACACTTAACAATAAAAGGCATTATTGCTACAGCAACAACACCTCCAATCTTTAAAATGTGATAATCTCAAAACTATATTTAACAGGGAGGAGAGATCAGGATCAACCCTCTGCACATCTTTAAATCTGAAACAGCATCAAGGACCAGAGTGTTTTATTTAGGACTGTTCACATTCCCACAAAGCAACGTCAGTGTCAACATATTAAAACCGCACTCTATTTGGGAGAAAGCAAGCTGAGACGGAGCATTGATGAGAGAAAACACTTTATCCAGAATGGGAAGTTTGCAGGTTTAGCCATGGTCATGGTCAGAACTGACCCAAGATCCCAGAGAGAGTTTAGAAAATAAGTTACTGATAATAATAACAGCCCTTAAAGCTTCTAACTGAAATCAATTCTGCTGAATGTGAGGTGCACAGAATAACACTGCATGCAGGCAGTAAATGTATAAACCAATTTTAAGTTTTGTTGTACTAAAAACCGTAGACCTGCCAGAGCTGAGCCTGCATTATAACTAGTGGTGGTTACCGCAGGGTCTGTAATTAGTTAATCACGTTTTAATTAAAGTATTTGACAAATTAAGCAACATTTTTAAATATTGCTGCTAATTATAAAATGATTGAATAAATAGACATATGAACTCAACAACAAAGATATTTATTGGTGCAAAATGTCATTCCAGCCAATCAGTTTTCATCTTTCAGCCCTGATCATTTATAGAACGTCTTTAGAAAAGTAGACAGTGGACTCTGATGTTAGCATTGGGGACGTCTGCAACATGTTTAGCTTTGAGATGCTATTTTAGCCTGGAATAGCTTCACCAAAAGGCTAACTCTGCTTAGCAAAATGTTGAACACAACATTTACCTTTTCCAGTGTCTCATCAGATTGGTTTTTGAAGCAAAAATGAACTCCACAGTGGGCCAAGAGAAGCAGCTTTAGCATCCATTACTTTGTTCGCAGATATAGCTTGTCTCAGATATATGCATAAAGCAGAAACACCACAAAGATCAGTGGCTCTGAGTTCCTCCTGGATGACCGAACGTCTGAGTCAGGACATCTTCCCTGACCTGGAGAAGGCAGGTTTATGCCACCATACCGTAGTCTCAGATTTGGAGCTGATGGCTTTCATCATGGAGGCTTCAGCTGTGAACTGTTCCAGCAAAACCTGGAGGTCACAATCTAACTACGTCACCTGAAAAAAGCAGAGACCCGATCCTCAGGTCAAGACTGAACTTCTAGGCAAAGACAAGCTGTGGAGGGAATCAGTCTATGGAGGTTATGAACAAAACCTTCTCCAAGTACACAAAAAACATGAAAATAGTCTCAGACAGAAGATAAGCCACTCACTGTTGGTAGATCAGTAGATGGTATTTACATTAAATTTGTTCCAATCAAAGTTAGAATAAACTGTGACAGCCTGTTAACGCTGCTGTAAATATTCCTAGGTTTCCATATTTGAGGTTTGGTCTTCAGAGAATTCAGAGTAGCAGAAGGACTGCCAGAGCCAGCTGGGCGTGTTCCCATCTTATTACCTTGATAACCAACATGATTCTGGATTTGTATTTACTCAAAACCCTGAACATTCTCAAGTTTTATGCAATTTCACAGTTAAAGTATCTGCAGAATGATAATTTGGATAATAAATAAGCAGGAGTGCAAACTAATCCATCTTCCTTTTAGTGTTTCAGAAACATACGAGGCAGCAGATTCACCCGTCTCCTTCCATTAGAAAGCTCCTTTTTTCCTCATTTACTGTAATGCCTCGCCATAAAAAGAGTGTTTTCTAATGGAACCAGTGGATTTGCTTGTGCTTAGAAATTACCTGCAGACTATGGCTGATTGCCCCTCAAAAGCAAAACAAGTGGTTGAGACAGCTTCAGTGAGAATTATTTCAATGATTTGCTCTTGTCTGCAGAAAAGAAGCGGGGGGTTGAGCTCGATGCTAAATCCTTTGGCTGCCGACATATTTCTGAGCTCTCAGTTAATTCCCTCATTCATGGAGACGTGTCAACATTCTGGATGTGGTCTGACTCATCTTCTTCATGTCTGCAGGCATTAATAATGATTGACTCAGAATAATACTTGAAAAGCTCGTTTTGAATATCCGTTGATTCAAAGCATCTGATTTACATGTGGCTCTCTGGGGTTATGAACACATTCATGTGAGAAAAAAAAAATCAGTAAACTCTATTCAGTTTTTTCACAAGTAACATTCACATATTAACCTCTCTTCTTTTTATTTATTTCTGGAAAAAAAGCATGATTTAGATATAGTTAGAATATCAAACTTGCTTCACTTATTAAACCAAACACATAAACAAAAATAATTTTTCTAGCTGTGGAAAATGTTAGGACACCCTGCACTCTAACAGCTGGTCTTGTCTCCATTGCTGGGTTGCAGACAAATGATCTGTTATCTGGATAACATGCGAAATTCCGATGGGGGTCAGGAAGTGGATTTCTCTGGTTCAAAGCCGAGCAACATGGATCCCAGCGAGTACGCGAATGGCCTAAATGGGCTGGAACAGACGAGGTATCTCAAAAAAATATGTGTATATTTAGGATATGATACAAATTGTCTGGGTAAAATAATCTTGAGGATTTACTCAGTGTTGAGGGGATTAACATAACTAACTATCTGGTGCTGCAGACGATGAACCAGATGAAAGCTTTCAAAATCCTGGAAGCTCACAATTATTTAGTCAACCATTTAGAATCAAATGAAGCATTAAATGGCTGTCAATTTGTTTCTGCAGTAGTGAGTTGTCCTATTTTAAGTACCGGTAATTAGTCTATGATAACAATGCTATTGCTAATGCAAACAAGCTAATCCATGTTATTTCTATGTGCTTTGATCTATTTGTAAATAATTTATTATTTCTGTAAACCCAAATTCATGCTGGAGTTGTATGTTAATGTTGAGTCATACTGCATGTCTACAAAGTAGGTCAATCATTCGCAGTGACCAACAGAAACCACATTAAAAACATGGTTTGTGGCCATAGAGTGGGGAAATAGCCACAGCCCAGTTTAACAGTAGGGGCCTAGTTTTATCTAGCGCTTGGACAACCTACAAAACAGTAAAGTAAGATATACAGTAAAATGCCAGTGTCAGCACTAAGCTAGCTGCTAACAACATTAGCACTCAAACGTTTCTGGGGACAACCAAGTAAAATAAAACAATATTTTTTCTAAGTGACTGTTCTATAAAATATCTGAAAATTACAATTTAAACAATGCGATCCTCCTTACCTGTTAGAAAATGGTTGCTGCAAACTTTTAGCTTCAGCACCTCCTGTTTTTAGCCGTTGATTTTTGATCCATTTTGATTTTTTCGGTAAGCTTTTTAAAATTAACTACCTTTGGAACACGGAAATAATGTTTATCTTTCTCTGTATTAGAATGGTTGGAATAACTGTACACGACACAGACTTTAGGCATTTTGAAGTAGAACTCTTGCCTTGCAGCAAGAAGGTCCTGGGTTCTATTCCCGGCCCGGGTTCTCTCTGGGCACTCCGCTACCTCCCATTAAAGGAGGTGATTCTTGAGAAGAGAGACAAAACAGGTCCTATGGATAAAGCACAAAATTGGAATAAAATATACATAAAATATAATTTTTTCAAACATCTGACTAAACTAACCTGGGCCATGTGAACACAACAATGTATGTTTTCCTGGTATTTGCTGAATATTTTTTTATCTTAAACATTGTAGTAGGTGGATGGTGTCTTTAAAATCCCTTGTCCTGGAGCAGAACTCAGTACATTATAATAGTTTAAAACAATTAAAGGAATACTAAGATAATATCTTGCAACAGACTGGTGACCTGTCCAGGGCGTACCTCGCCTCTCGCCCAGAATGTTAGCTGGAGATAATCACCAGCACCCCTCCTGACCCCAGTAGGGACAAAGGTGTTAGAAAATCGATGGATGGGAGCCTGCACCCTAGCATCTTTATATTTCCAAAACATTATTTGTCATATTTGTATAGATAAGCTTGAGGAATAATTAAAAAATATTTTGGGAAAATTTAAACCCATTTTGTCCCACTTCTCAAGAATCACTGTACTGCATCACACAATGCATGATGTACTACGTCTGCAACCCAGCAATAGATTGAAATAACGTTAATAGCCATAGAATTGTGCGAAATAACAAAAATAAATTTGCTTAATGATCAAAACAATTAAAAAAAATAATGTTTTTAAAATAAAAAGTTATGTTCGGATGAGGTGGTTTTTTTCACAATAGATGTATTTGGCAAAACTGTAATGGACACATGTTTTTTGCATCATGCAAACATTCAGCAGCCGGATGTCACTACTGGTGAGAACAACAAAGACAGCGCACTAAAAACTAATGAAATACTCTGAAATCTGACTCCATTCAGAGTGATTTCACCCAATGTTTTTCATGATTTTAATCTTTTATTCCTTAAATGTAAACAATGAAACGGAACCATATTTATCCTCCTACAGGTAACAAACATGCATAATACAGTATGTAAATAAAATAAAATAAAAATAAATTGATGACGGTCTGTGCACCAAACGACATGAAATGCATTTTATCTGTGGGACTCTCATTCTCACTGAAAAAGAAAACGGGTTCAGATCAGCAGATTAGCACCAAACAGATCAGGTTTGATTATTTTTATGGTGATCAAGGTGTGTGGACAACCACACATGTATACAATGTCTGTGGAAAGGTGTGCTGCAGAATAGTGGAACGATGTCAGCTTTGGCTCTGCTGGAAGACATGGTCAAAGGATGGATAGAGAGGGAGCATTTGTTCAGACATCATACTGATCTGCTGGGACATGTTGATGGTTTATTAGGCTTCAGTTTGCTCAGAGTGATTATGGCTCTCATGTTTTTATTCCTCCTTGCACAAAACTTCATGTTAGTGCACCTTATATTCAATATGTGATAAAACAGTTAAACAAAGATTATATTTACCTATTTGAATCATTGGTAAATATAAAATGTTGCCTAAAATAAAAGTAGAAAAACTTTCAAAATGAATCTGATATCAGCACAAGGATGCCTGAGTGAAACTATGGGTGTGGGACAAAAAAACAGTACACTGTAAAGCAGCCTTTTTTAGCTGGCTGTAGATATATAAAAGGATCTCAGGCCACAGTATCTCGCTGGACACAACCTGTGGGTTTGCTGGAAATTCCACAGGGGAGGAGATGAGGCTGTCCGTAGGTCAGAGAGGAGGTGGAATCGGAGTGTAATTACATTTGTGGTGCAGGCCTGGATGAATTTCAGGATGTCAGCACCATAGGGTTGGAGGATGCTGCTGTTTGGGTGACATGATGGATGAACCCACTCTGCTGCTGGTCACATTGATCCCACAACTCTAATGACCCGGGAGCAGGACAGGAGGGCGACAGCTTTGCCTGTCACATCCCCATCACTGACAGCGGCCATGCTGCCCCGTGGTTACTGGGGCAAGTCTCTGGTAAACCAGTAGAGATCTTGGCCCGACATCAACACCTGTTTATCCAATGATCCTCTCTCTGGCTACAGTCCATTTGTTAAAGGTAAAACTGACTGTTTGAGCTTTACATCATGTTATAATGTTTTTCACTCATCAAAAACATACATGCTTTGATTCATTCATGCATTTCTAAGAAATTCTTTAATTTCCCATGGCAACCATTCATTCAGCTGGGAAAAACGCCTGGGTGAACCTAACTCGTCCTTCAAGGCACAACTCCTCCTCAGAGCTGCAGTTTCTACGCTTCTGAGCTTCCGCCTCAAAGATCACCTCTCCTGTGTGAATCCCTCACTCAGCTCCTTCAGACTAGCCAACAGCAATTAGCAAACACTTGGTGGAACTGTGCATCTGCTGGGCTCATCACGTCTCAGAGCAGTGCTGGTAAAAATGTTGTTAAAGGGTTAATAGAGGAGAGATGTGATGAGTTCCTGAAGACGGCGCATCAGAATGAGCAGGAGTTTTTAAAGAGACAGAGGCCCAATTGTAAGACATTAAATAACAAAGACAATTTTTAAAAGTCATATATAAATATAAATACAATAAATACAGCATTTTTATTTAAAAAATGCAGTTACTTGATTGTGTTATAAAATGATACCATGTGGCCGGAAAACACATAATACTGCGACTGTAAAACTACGCCAGAAGTCGGTGTGGTGGAGGAACATCGTCTGGAAATAGAAAATATTGGGTAACTCTTCTGTTTAATAGCAGACTATAATTTCCCCAATACGTAGAAGGGACTTTTTACCCCAATGTCTGAATAAGACGCAGACGTCTCTTCTGATGGTTAATAGATGATGAGCACTAGTACGATAGCTCAATTATGAATAGAATTTTATGTAACCGTTTACATCCATCACTGCCATGGTTTTTAACGACTTACTGCATATTTAATTGAAATCGCAAAATTGTTTTTTTTCAACGTTAGCAAAATGTATATAAAGACTTGTACACATTTGTAATGGAAAAGTAGCTGCTGTTCATAACTGCTCCTTCATTTCACTCTTTGGCTAGATTGAAATTCTACAGGAGAAATCAAGCTCAATGGGAGAGATCCTAGATGGAGCACTGAATGGAGATGAGAATCGAGCAGAAGGCAACAACCAGAATGGCCAAGTAGTGCCTCAATGACATTTTTTGGTTACAGAAGGTACTACTAATTATGAGAGGGTAGGGACAAGATTACGACATACAGAAATTCTAATTTGACATTGACATGTAAAACGTTTTTCTAAAAGTTTTGCTAAAACTATTTTTTCACATGACTATGTGATCAGATTATTTTTCAAGAAACAGTTATACAAAGATAAAACAGTCACATCCTTTAATTCATTTCTTGTATTTTTCCAATTCCTACCAACTTTTGTCTCTTGGCCCAGTTTTATGCATTCTGTGTTCACTTGTTTCTTCTCTTTCCATCCACTGACCTATTCTCTTTTGTCTGGCCCTGTTTCTGATTCTCAGTCTAGTTTTTCCTTGCTTCATTATGAACCTTGTCAGCTATTCATCCATCATTTTGTATATTTAATGAATCATCCTTAAATTACAAATTACCTGGTATTCTGAATCTAGGTTACAATTTCTTTTTCACTAGTTGTACCTTGTCTAGGCAAGTAAAAGTCTATTTTAGCAGCAAAGGAAAGCTAAATCACTTGTTACATAACTCAGAAATTGTTGTAATTTAAATCAGAACTGACTGAAGCATTTTAACTGTGTACTCTGACTGATGAATTCAGACACTAAGATAATTTTAATTTTCTTTCCTTAACCTCTGACCAGCACATTTCTTGTTCAGATGAACATATGAGGCATCTGCTCCTTTCATTAGCATTCTCAGTGGCTGATATATAGTGACATCAAATAGTTATTCTCAGTTGAGACTATTTTTGGTCTTCTTGGGATGATGTGATTATGGTTACTGATATTTGAGATTAGACCTGACTGTGTTATGCTACACGATGAGACTGTTATACAGTACAGGACTGTCAAGGTTAATAAAGAAAAAGAGACATTAATTAAATGTTGCTATAAATGTGCATAAAGGGGCAGTATTATGTAAAATAAACTTTTTTGAGCTTTGCAACATGTCATAATGTTGTTCCTTGATTAAAAACAAACCTGGAGTGTTGCTTCAGTTGTTTCATAAATGTCAGAGAAATCCTTGAATCTCCAGTGGCAACCTAAGGGATTGTTCTCACAAAGCACCGCCCATTTCTATAAAGCTCCTCCTTCTCAAGCTGAGCTTCCAGTTTACAAAGCAACCGTCCCCCATTCAGCTCCTCCAGACTAGTGGCAGCACCAATCAGCACCTGGTGGAACTAGAAATCTGCTGGGCTTATAGTATAAACTACTTCTCAGTCCAATGTTCCTAATGCTGGTTCAGACTGCAGTTTGAGCAGAACATTGTTAGAAACTCATCAAGAAGTCTCATGGTGTGTCTTGTGCTGTGTGTTCTCAAATTTTGAGCGTTTGACCTGCGAGATGCTAGAGTTGGAAAACTTGAACTTTGGCGGCAGGACACTGAGCATCAACCAACAGAGAGACGTAGTGGCCTGTAGTTGGTGTTCGGGCAGGAGACACAAGCACCAATGAGGGTCAGCAGGTCATCAAACTTGGCCCTGGTGAGATGAGAGCCATAGTAAATACCATCCATCCATCCATCCATCCATCCATCCTCGGGGTGTTGGTGTCTCTCTCCAGATACCGTTCCGGGTGAGAGTCGGGGTACACCCTGGACAGGTCGCCAGTCTGTCGCAGGGCAACACAGAGACAGACAGGACAAACAACCATGCACACACACTCACATCTAGGGAGGATTTAGATCGACCAATAGATGGACATTGTTCTGATAATGTGCTAAAGGTGGCGTGTCAGAAAGAGCAGGCCGCCTTTTAAGGAGACAGAGACCAATATCAAGACATTAAATGTGAAGTCAAATTTCTTTTAAGTCATGTTTGATATTTACAGAATTTTTATAACAACTGAAGGTAACACAGTTACTGGATTTAATCTGCCTGGAAAATACATAACACCACCCCTTTAAAAAAGTATTAATGAGAGTAGAAATAGAAAATCAAAGAGCTAATTAGTCATTTTCACAATTTATTTCTCCCTAACCTTTAACTTCCTGTATGAAAAATATTGAAACTCAATATTTCTACATGATCTTCTGTCTGTGTAATGTCAGCTATTTAGTGTAGTTCATCTATTTAGTGACAGGTGAACATGCATGTATTGATTATGCATGTTTATATCATGTCATAGAGATTAATTTTAAGGAGATACCCTGAAAACAGTGAGTTGTAAAATCGCTTCCATTCCTTCTCAGACTGACTTTCTGTGCAGATGCAGATGTGTTAGTGTCTCAGGAGGCTTTCTCATCAGCCACAATGCTGATCAGTCACAGCAATGTTGGAGTAACAAGAGTGAGCTCAGGCCACAGCTCTCACTTCTTCTAATAATGACTCACTCTCATAGAGTGGTGGTGGTGAATCAGGCTAAATGACCCAGAATCCAACAGTGTGACTGTATGCTTCACCCTTTTGTACGTGTAGCTCACATAGAGCAACAGTCTGCTGCAGACTGTTGGGGATCAAAGGCAAAAGTCCCAGAGATGTCCTGGACATGTCATGTTTCCAGCCCTTCAGCTCTGCCTTAGCTGTGCTGATTGCTCATTGCCCTCACCTGCACTGAGCTGGTTCCTATTTAAACAGCTGCTCGTCACCAGCTCAGTGCAAGATCGTCTGTTGCCACTGTCACAGCTTTCAAGCCTTGTTGTCCCATGTTCCAAAGAGTTTTCTGGTTTGTAGTGATGGTGAGATGAAGCCTCATGAGGCATTGAACCACTTGAGCCAACTGGTTCGAGAAAGGGTTCATTTCTTGAAGCTTCATGTGCACACGAAACCACCTACTGGCCAGGTGTATAATCACAGCCAGCTGTATCTTAACACGTGTGATGCATTGAATTTTTGTCTATTATGGCTCTTGGGAATGACTTCACAAAAGGTGTAGGATGAAATCATTTGTCTACATAAATTATGTATACACATATGTGTATAATAAAATATTGTTTGAATGTATTCTCTGTGTGTAATTATTCCCAAAATAGTAGTGTCATGTGATATGGCATGTTGTGTAATAATGTTTTTCTGTGACTCTAGAAAAATGGCCTGGGCTTAATCAGGCAGAGGACAGTGAAAGTGCTTGTGGAACTAGGGAGGGGGTAGTGAACAGGCTAATGCTTGTGTAACTTGGATGATTTCATGCATTTTTATTAAGAAACAACAATTTCTCCACAGTTTTTGGTTTCAAACGATTTCTCTTTTTGGACACTACATGGATGAGGTGTTATTATTGTACCCCAACTTATGGAGCACAATAAACACCTCACCTTTACAGAAAATAAGAAACAGTGAAAAATACAGTTCCTCATAAGCAAACCTAATGCATCTGCAAATGTTCAGTTCACCTTACCTTGTTAGGGCTTATCAAATCGAAATGTTCCCACATAGGGGAAATCCCCTCGCGCCCCTAAATCAATCTATCTATCTATCTATCTATCTATCTATCTATCTATCTATCTATCTATCTATCTATCTATCTATCTATCTATCTATCTATCTATCTATCTATCTATCTATCTATCTATCTATCTATCTATCTATCTATCTATCTATCTATCTATCTATCTATCTACTAAACTCTCCAAACACCAAACTGTCTCAAACTAAATAACCACTATCCAAACTCTGCTATCCAAACTATCAAAACTCTATCCACTCTCTCAACTGACCGCAACTGGCCTACAACAACCCACATTTAGAATGGAGCCTGTGGGGTTTCTAAAGCTGTCAAACCCCGCGCCAAACTCTGAGCCACTTCCCGAAGCAGTCACGTGGTACAGCCGGGCAGCGAGGCTTCAGACGTCATCGTTTTCGGCTCCTCCCCTAAATGAAGCAAGCTTTGATACGCGCTTTACGGAAACGCCCCCTCCATTACTCGACACACGCCTCGAAGCCTCGGCACATCACTACTCGTTTGTGGTCCTGCCTGTTGTTGACCACAGAGTTTTGCCTAATCCTTCTGCTGTTGAAAGTCCTGTTGCTGAACCCTGCCTGTCTCTGACCCTGCCTCCTGCCTTCTGGATTTTCATTGCCTGAGACCCTCCTGTGCATGACCCTGGACCATTTCAAGACTCAGCTTCTGGTTGGTGGATTTTGTCCCTGTCGTCTGCTTGTCCCCTGAGCCCCCCCCAGATCTCCCCTTGTCCATTTACCCTACCTGCCCCTGGCTGGACTCCTGACCTCTGTGGATCCCCCATCCCTGACTCCACCAGGGAGGCCACACCCTTCCACACCAATTACTTTTGTAATAAAACCTTTGGTGAAACATCCTCTTGTTGTGGCTGCGTTTTGGGTTCTGGCTGATTCTGCTTTTAACATTACAGGTCATATGTAACAGAGTCCTTCACAAAAGATGATGTTCATGCTCTTCTTGAGACACACAGTGCATGGGAGTCTGCTGCTAGAGTACGAGCTGTTGACACCCTTGAACATCTGCCCTAACTGATCCTCCCATCTCAAGACGATCAACCTGTGTTTTCAGAAACTGTATTGAGAGAAAAACAGCATAACGATCCTGTGTTATCAAGAGTGTTATACTATGTTGATCGTGGCCGTCGTCCGTCAAGAAGAGAGTTCGAATGAACAAACAATGGTACAGCAGTGCACAGTCAATGAAACCACAGGCTATGCCCCTTTTTATCTGATGTATGGAGAGTGCCACGCCTCCTTGTTGACGTGCTTTTTAAGAACATCCTTCTAGATCCTGAAATTGGTGGATATGACAAGTATGTACTGTCCCTGACTAAAGATCTTCAAGATGTTATGGCCATAATCATGCAAACAAGGAACAAGATTGACAGGCTGTTCTCTACAATCGCCAAACTAAAGGGAAATCTATTGGGATCGGCGACCGTGTTTTAGTATCAAACAAGCGTGAAAGAGGCAAACGCAAAACTGCTGACTGGTGGGAGTCTACTGTGTACACCATTGTGGACATGAACCCTACAACTCACATATATCAAATAAAACACCCCACCACCGGTCAAGTTCGAGTTGTGCATCGTAACCTCTTGATGCTAGTGAACTTCTTTCCTGTTGATACATCCAGTCAGCCTGTTGACTCCGCTGCCCTCACACCTGGAAGCTCTGACATTAACTCTATTTCAGATGTTATGGGATCAGTCATTCAGGAAAACGATTCAAGAATCAGAACATAAGACTGGGTCAGTTCCCTATCTGATGAGCCCCTTGATGTTGCCCCTATGAATGACTCTGATGGAGATGTTGTCTCTGCAGCACAGGCAGATGGGGAATCTCTGTTGCCCCCTAGTGAGATGGACTGTGACAATAACCCCTCAAATGCTTCAGTTGACACACAGAGTGTTTGTCCACCCACTTCACTAGTTGCTCAGTCTGTTACTGACACTGAGCATGACACTATTTACACAGTCAGAACCCGTGTTGGTAGGATAGTCAAGCCTGTCAATAGACTGATCCAGGTGATGACCAACATAGCTGTTAATGACGATGCTAGTCAGCTTTTTGACAGGGTTTCTAATTCAGTCGTTCAAATGTTCCAGCAGAGACATTTATAGTAATAGGTTTTTTGTAATCTGACTTTTCCTTGTTCTGAATTTATTTATTTATTTTTGTAGTGTATATTACCACTGTTGGTACAGCTCCAGGTTTATGGGCCCCATTTACTTTTTGGGCATGGATTATGTGGGATGTAGGCTGCATCCTGCTTCCAGGAGCTGGCAAGGAATAAGGCGCCATTTTCTTGCCACTTCATCCTTTGTAAAGGATACTATTTCAGTTGGACTTTGTATATCCACGACAGCCAATTCATGTGATTTATTTATTCATTGTCTGTTATGGTGATAATTCTGCACTTTAATCATTTTGGTCAAAATTCAGCAGGGGTGGGTGTAACAGAGAGAAAGGTGTGTATGAATGTGTATGTGAATTTTGCCCAAAATAATAATAGTGTATGTGTTTGTAATGAAATTTTTGTATCCATGTGTTTGGAGCCACCTAGTGGTGTGATGAGTGACTGCATGCAACGGGTCCTTCAGGTGCTCTCGTGGCTTCCCCCACCAGAATTCTGAGGAACGCTGGTGGAGGTAGGTGCGAGAGAGGCAGCTCTTAGCTATTTTTTTTACTTAGGGTCGTATTTTTCTAGTTCAGCAATTAACGAAATACTGTAAGATCATTTAGCAATTACAAATATTATTTATAAAGTTTTCTTGTGGTTGGGCTGGAAAACTATGACCCTGAGTGGGAGCTGTGCCAGTTGGTCTTTGTAGCTGACCGCTCAGTCACGACGCTAACTGTGTCTTTTGTTTTTCAGCTGTTGGACCACTTGCGTGCAGTCAATCACATTGTGAGAGTTTCATTTTATATCGCAATAGGTGGGTTCAAAGTGTAAATTTATGAATGTATATATATTTAGAGAAAAAAAAAGTTTTGTGAATGTAACTGTTAACTGATGTGGCAGTTGTCTATTATTTTACAGTTTGATTTATGGAATAAGAATGTTTTGTTTTGGAGGAATTGTTTAAACTATATGATCACATTATTAAAAAAGAGGATAATTTAATGCTAGCTTTGGACAAAACGTTTGGCTCTTTCCTCTTTAATTTTTCCAGGATCCTCGACGAGTGGCGGCGTTCTGCTAAAACGAAACAACAACAAAGCGTGTTGACGTCACAGATCACAGAGTTTAATCCCACACAAAGCAACGCATGAATCAATTAACAAAGCTGCAGAGGTACAGAGATATGCATTTTTCTCATAAAAATAAAGACACACAAGGGGAAGACAAACAAACATAAAACAAAGACAAAAAAGGCAAAAAATTAGCGGCCGCTCTCTCCCTTTTCTCTCCCTCTTTACACGTCATCTTATACCAAATAGGTGTTTCCCTATTTAATTTATGCAGCCAAGGCGTTCCGTTCTTTGACCTATTAGAAACTCCGTAGGGACTCAGAGAAACTTAAGAACCTCCCTGATCTACGGCAAAGATTGAAGGCCGTCTGGTTTTCGTCTCAGTAAAAGGGCGGACCACTTAGTGCTCATCGCTGTCTGATACCGGCGCCGAAAAGTCTCTTCCCCCATCGGAATGTTACTTTTATTGCTCTGTCTTCAGCGGGGGGGAGAGGGGGCCCTGCTATTCGGCTGAATTCCCAAATGCTCAACAGAAAACTGTATTAAGCACTAAAATTAATCATTTTTTCCTTAACAACATCTAAAAAAAAGAAAAGAAAAATAAAGAATTCTGAGGAACACTGGTGGAGCTGTTGGACCACTTGCGTGCAGTCAATCACATTGTCCCAACCACAACCCTCCGAGTCTCACTGTCATGGCCCACGTGAGCGTTGAAATCCACCAGCAGAACAAGGAAGTCTCTAGGAGGGACACTCTCCAGCACCCCTCCAACAACTCAAAAAAAGTTGGCCAATCTGAACTGCTGTCTGTCACATAAGTACAAACAACAGTCAGAACCCATCCCCCCAGTAGGTGGAATGAAGCTACCCTCTTCATTGGAGTAAACACCAACATACAGGCAGAAAAGGTGGGAGGCAAAAAGTATGCCCATTCCTTCTCTGCACTTCTCACCATGGTCAACTCAGCAAAGCCTGATCCAAAGTCCCCAAGATCCGCTTCCTCAGTGCATATGCGATGGTGGGCTTGAGGAGTTCTTCGAAGTACTCTGCCTGATCCAAGGTTCTCCATGGCCTCTGTGAACTTCTCCCATGCCCGAGTTTTTGCCTCAGTGAGCACCCAAGCTTCATGCTGCTTGGACTGCCTGGACCCATCAGCTGCTTCCAGGGATCCACAGACCAAAACCACCCGATAGGTCTCTATCTTCAGCTTGACAGCATCCCTCCCTTCTGGTGCCCTCGAGTTGATTCTAGCGTTGCATTGCCCATAATAAATGAACTGAAAATTTTGTGACCACACTGTTCTCCAGTGTACCTAAGAACAAGGATCTTTTGCAAGATCCTTGGACATGTCCCTGCCTCCTTGACAATGGAGGCAGGGACATGTCCCACTCTGTGTGGGCCATGTTCCACCCATTTCCTCCAAAATGTGTCTGAAGCACTATCTTTGTTGTTGGTCAGTTGTCACTTTGAGCCCTACACTGTATTCGTCCTGTCCTCCTGTGTTTTTTTCGTAGATGTAGATGTACCCATTGCTGCAAATGTCAGCTCCACAGTCGATATTTTCCAGTGATACCCGCTCGTCCTCCACCTTAAACACCAGTTCTCCACACATCAGATATGTGTAAAAGCTGCTGGTGTCAGAAGTAGTTGACTGTCTCCAGCAAATGACGGAGGACAGATGATATGACTGAGTTCCATTTTTTACAGGAACTTCAAGGACTGGGTCAGGTATCACAGGATGTCTGATATCGTCTGGACTGTCTGGCCATGGCAGTATCAGGGTCATCACATTAGTGTAATTGAAAAAGCAATCCCTCTTTTTGTTGGACTTGCAGGTGTCGCAACTTTCTGAAATTCCACTCCAATAATCCTCCAGAAGAGTTGATGTGGTGTCATTTTGTTGTTCCTTTGGCAGAGGAATGACAGGACCAAGGTTACGAATAATTTGTGAACACTTCTGACATTGTCCACAATAGTCAGCTGTATACAGCTTACAGTTTGTGTAGATGCCACACTGGGCCAGATAGTGCAACATGTAAAACAAAAGGACTCCTGGCTTGTCCTGATGTTTTCCATCCTTAATCTTCAGAGTTTCAATGAGTTCATTCTGAACAGCAAAGACTTCATGTGGAGGAAAGCCTCTTCCTGGATGGTACATTGCTGTAAAGAAACACCTCGCAAACAATGGTGTCGCTGTAAAAGGTTCAGAAATCTCCTCAGGAAACTGAGCCACGAACCTTCTGACAATAGTCAAGTTCATGATGCTTTGTGTTGTGGCATTCATCCAACAGTTAAAAAAGGAGTTGGAGAATTTGCAAAAGTACATGGCTGGGTAAATATTTACATCCATGCTGTCAAAATTGTTGGTGTCATTCTGATTTCCATCTTCTGAGTTTTCTTCTTCAGAAGATGAAGAAAACTCATACACTTCTCCAAAATGTGTCCACATATTCTCAGCATTTGGGCTTCCAGAACAAACTTCCTCATCCTTAGTGGAAGCATTAATGTCCTTAGCGTAAATGCTGTCGTAATGGTCAGGGTCAATTTCAATATCATCTTTTGAGCTTTCTTCATCTGAAGATCATTCTTCTGATGAAGAATATACTCAGAGACTTCATCAAAATGTGACACATTTGCATCATTTCTGCTTCCAGAGTCAACTTCCTTAGGTGAATCATCCATGTCTGTAGTGTCCAGGTTCTCAAAATAGTCTGTGTAATTTTGAATTTCACCCTTTGAGTTTGCATCAACTGAAGCGGTTTCTTCTGTTGATGGATTTTCAAAGACATTTTCAAAATTCATCTGATTTTCCTTGGAGTTACAGCTTTCTTTCACAGCCAGGTCCAGTTGTTCAACAAAATCATCAAAGTATTCTGGGGTGTCTTTAATGTTCATTTCTGTGTCCCCAGAGTAGGTTTCAAATTCCAGCTCCATTTTGTTATCAGGAAGACAGACGCTTTCCAAAGCAGCAGTGTCTCCAGATATCTTGACTGTCAAATGCATATTGATGGTAACTTCCTCAACTTTAGAGGAAGCATCAATGTCCTTCTGATCTTCAGGAAAAATGTCAAAACCAAGTATTTCCCTGTCTTATCCTCTTTGAATTCTCTTGAAATTCCATCGTCTTTTACATTGTCTTGTAAAACATTTAACATCTAATAATTACATTATTTATTTACATTTGAACTCAGTGAAAATGATGATTCACCAAGCAGATCATCAGCCAAAGAATTTTATGTCTAATCTCACCTTATTTATTTATTTTTTCTCATTTTCTAACACTCCCATCTCAGCCTCTTTACTGGGTTTTTATGAGTCGCCCCTTTCAGAGATCTTCTGTTTACTTTTACCACTGCAGCATAAAGTGACACCCTACCCAAAACATTTGCAATGGAGATTTTATTCTTGAGTTTGCTTCTTTGATTGCATTGCAAGACCAGTTAATGTGGTTCTTCCAGTTTAACTGCGTTTCACAGAACAAAATTCTTTTGTTCTGTGAATTACTGACAACATGTCTCTTAATTTTGTTTGTGAACGTATCCTGAACCTGAGCGACCTGAAACAATCTATCCTGAACCTGAGCGACACCAGGAGGTGTCTCGCTCAGGGAAAGGTGCTTATTGAGGCGTCATCCATTCCATGCTATGCAAGCCTTATACTTTCATCTGTTCGACAACCAGAGAAACACGTTTCTCCAGAAGAGATCTCCCCAGTCCTCATGGAGCTGGGGGAGAAAAACCTGTGCTTGGGAAGAAATTTTGAGATTTCACGTTTAGTGGAATCTGTGTTGGTCTGGCTCGACTCCTTTGGCGGCAGTGCGGACAGAGAACTGTACGGTGCAGGCAGTTGCTCAACATGTCAGACAGATTCATTAGAGCTGTTGAGTAATGGCCGCCTGATTGTACTTCCATCTTCACCATCGGTAGCCAATACAGCTTCTCTTTATAGCAGTTGGGTAAATTTGGGGCTCAAATCGATTTGTTCAGGTTGTGGATCAAAATTAAATTACAAACACTGCCTCACAGATAACAACGTCCTCGCCTTTTATCTGCCACAGTCGGCCAGATGTAATAATTTAAAGCACAATGTAATTCCCAACCCAGTGTAGTGGGTTGAGAAAAAGTAAAAAATACCAGCACTAATACCAATACCAATACCAATACTAAAAGAAATAAAATATTTACTTCATCTCATCAATTAACTTAACAACTTGTTACTCAATATAACAATGAACTTAATAAAATAAATCTATGAAAAACAAAACAAAAAAGTATTTTAACATTTAATATAATCAGTAACAGCAGCGTGGGGCAAGGCAAATCTTTGAAATTCAAAGATCTAATTGACTGTAGTAAACTAAAATCTTACAGCACTGTCATACTATGTTTTATGAGTGTTTTTATGCCTAAATTACTACTAAAAGTTATGTATTTGATCAATTTGTTAACATTACAGTATATACCCATCTGAGAGATATTTTTATATTCTATCATCAACATAGACATCTTTAAAGTTTTCATAAGTTGTCTAAAACAGTGTGGCAGTGCCTCTTATTAAACCAATTTGTATTATATTGGCTATGAATAACAGATTAGGGCTGACCAGCCATTTTTTAAACCAAGAGTAAGTAGGCCTGTCACGATAGCAAATTTTGCTGAGCGATTAATTGTCTCAAAAAGTTATTGCGATAAACGATAATATTGTTTGAAGACCTTTTTACACCGATGTAATGGAAATGACGTAATAATGCATGTGATTTCCTGCCAAAGATAGATACACTTTATTTTCAAAAGAATATTTAACACTGGAGCTGATAAACAAAATAAACAAAACAACCAAAAACAAAATGGATTCTCAGTCTCCATTAACAAAAAATTTACTTGATAAAAACTAAACAACGTAAAGCCAAAGTGGAAATAAATACTGCATTCAACCTAAAGACTGCAGATTATGAAGTGTGTATACTATGTTGCCCTTCAGTAATAATTAGATTTAAATAGAGAAAATGGGCACATCGACTACCTGATGCAATAATTCACACTACATGATTTTTTGCTCCTATTTTTCCCCTTACAACAATCTTAGATCGTTGGTCTTTCTAAGATTGTGTGGTGTGTTATGGTAGATCGTCGTTGCCGCTCCGATCCAAATCAGGGGTTTTCCCCGACTGGGAGCTTTAACGCTTCCTGTTGAATGTGACAGGCAGCCAATCAGAAAGCGCTGATTCTCCTCAGTGTTTTCTGAGGGGAAATTACGTCGGGGAATCCCAAACAGCTGACACGGCGCAACCCGAAGTCTAGCGGACATTGGAGATGATATGTGGAAACAACATTAATGTTTATTAAACATGCAAAGAAAATAGAAATGACAAGAGGAGGAGTTGGAGCGAAATTGCTACCGCAGTTGATAAACCCAGTAACTTTTCAGCTGTTCTTCGTTAACGTGACGTAAATAGGTTCTAATAATTTTCATTCAGTCAGGACTTTACGCTGACACTAGCCACATGCATTGCAGGTAGACTGTAGGAAAGCATTGATTAATGCCTGGTTTTAAAATTAGTTCACTGGACTTGTAGCCATTATTTTGTGCCCATTGTTGGCAGGATCGAACCCGATCGAACCGTTATACCTAGGATTTCTGTCGGCTAATGTGTGGTCTGTCAGGTTTTGAAAATGGGCCGACAATCGGCCGACAGCTCTAAGATCGTGTAGTGTCCGCTGGGCTTTACACTAAGAAAATGAGGAAGGAGGGTCAGTGGAGAGCACCGGAGTTGAGCCTTTTTTCATTCGGTGTCATCAACAGAAAGAGAAAAAGGACGGAAGAGACGATAATGGCGATAGTTTTAATTTATCGTACGATTAATTGATTTATCGTTTATCGCGACAGGCCTATGAGTAAGTACTGTATATGCCCATATATATGTAAGTATACATATAATTTCTTTAACAGTGAAATTGCATTTGTCACCGGCAACCAGAAACGGGACACAGGTGCGCACGAAAATAACTGACAAGAAACACGACTAATTACTGACGCACAGCCTTTCCCGAAGCGGCTAATTCACCTGCAGTCAGCACGTCGATGCAAAACTTTGACCAAGCGCCACATATGTGTTTCTGAGGATGTGTACAATACAAAAATCGTGGTAGATGCTTGTATTTTCTCTTAAGAAAAGTTCTATAAGCGCAACCGAGTAGCATACTGCGTTTAGCTAGGCTCTTCTGCATTAACTAACTCCTGCCCTCGACAATTAGCAAGCTGTTGTTTTATGTCTTGTGTTTAAACATGTAACAGGGACACAAACTTTTAGCTCTTAACATATTTTAAAAATGGATGTCATTATCAAAAAACGACAAATGCAGCTTACCTTACTTCTCTATGACTCCAGCTTGCTCCGCATTTCGAAAAAATGTCCCGCCGAATTTGAACGCCTTTGGGACGGAGGTATTGGAAATAATGGTATTCATCTGCGACTTTGCTTTCGACGTCCTTAATCTGGTCAGGTGATGTTCCTCTTCTTCATTTAATATGCAATTATAACTGGGATGGAGAACTTTATAAAGTCTGACTAAATCTTACATCATATTTAGTCCCTTATCTGATAAAGAGCAAATTTCCGGCACTATTTATATCTCGCATTAATATTGCCAGTGGTGATCAGTTTTTATAAGATCCGGTTACCATTTTAAAACTCAGATTGTCAAGTTATGTTCACACATTTAAATTTATGTTCCACTGAACTGGCTCACATCCTCGAGTTGAAATGCCAATAACTCAGGAAATTAAGTTGAAAGACTCTTTGAACAGTTTCTTCTTGTCTTTATCACAGTGTAGCATGTAATGTAATTATGTAGCAGAATTAATTTTATTTATTTATTTTATTTTCCTTTATGAACCTTCTCAAAACTAATTTTCTTTGAATTGACATGTCTGTAATATATTATTTCTGTTTTATCTTGCTTTCATCTTTGGTCCCTAGTGTGTAAAAAGCCATCCTCATCTATGAATATTGGTTTCCTTTGTTTTTTTAATTGTATTTTGTTTTGGTGGGGAAGCTTTTATTTCCTTACTTCCTGTTTGTGCGCTACATCCTGTGTGTTCCCGCTGCCCTCCTCAGTTCGCGCCAAGCTGCGCTGGGGAGAGGTAAGTGTACAGAGTTGTCTTTCATTTGAGTATTAAAATATTGAAAACGTTCTAAAAATATGTTGTAAACTCATATATTCATGTTTAGCGCAGCACTATGCTGGGCATTTGTCTCCCACATTGGTGACACCCATCAAGTTTTCTGTATCAACGTGGTTATTTTTTTTCTTTTGGTTGGTTAGGGTGTTTGTGGAGAATCCGAAGCCCAGGAGCTGCTGCCCTTAAAATGTTCTTGTTTTGAACAGGTATGTGGGTTGTTTCAGATTTTATTCGGATGTTAAATTAATGCATTTAGTATATTTCTATGTTATGGTGGAAAATTGTAATTGCAGGGCAGATTATTTCTGTTTAGGTTTTATTTTAATTGCTTTGTGTGTCAGAGAATTTTAGTTTTGTTTAATGCATTTCTGTCAGTTCGCGCCAAGCTGCGCTGGGGAGAGGGTGTTTGTGGAGAATCCGAAGTCCAGGAGCTGCTGCGCTTAAAATGTTCTTGTTTTGAACAGGAATAAAATTATCCTGAATCCTGATTCCGATGTGGTCCTGACTTCCTGTTTCACAACCGCTACAACAGCTTCTTCATCACACTCCAACATGAATGTGTGCATATACAGTTGCATATCTCATACACACAGTCTCCATGACTTTGCAAGAGCCTGTGACGCCAAGTGTCCGAGGTCGCTGACGTCTACCAAACTCCGAAAACATGCTGCAACACTGTCAACTGTCTTGAATATGACTAATACAGAAATGGATCAACTGGCAACCTTTCTGGGGCATGACATTCAAATTCATCGTGAGTTCTACAGGCTTCCATAGAAGACCCTACAACTTGCCAAGATGAGCAAAGTTTTGATGGCCTTAGAAAATGGAAGATTGGCAGAGTTTCATGGCAAGAACTTGGATGAAATTCAGATCGACCCGGATGGTATGTTTATCTGTCCTTTTTTCTGTGTATCATTTGCAACTTTAAAAACTGTACTGAACATTTAATACAGGCTATAGAGACTTTAGCTGGTCAAATCGCTTCCCAAAAGCTGTTTTCACTCTGTTCTAAACATCACCTTGTCCGGGCTGCAGTCTCACCACTTGAAGTTTGGACAGGAATGTTCCTCCACACGCACAAATGTCAAGCTCGCAACGAGCAAAACTCCACATCACAATGAATTAGACATCTTCTCCAATGCAGTTCAGAGGGGTGAGTTAATTATTATGAATGATTGGTTAAAATGTATTTTCAATAGGTCAATTCAGAACTTGACCAGACTCCTAACCTGTCCAGTCATCTAAGAAAAGTTCTAACTGCAAAATAACAACAAAAACTGCTCAGTTGTTAGATGATTAATCAAATCTGGCAAAACTGATTTAATCAATCCTTCAATTTTTGTGGGTAAAACAGAAAACATAAACTCTGATAACAACGATGACAACAATGCTGTGGATGAGGAAATCTCTTCTGCTATTGGTAAGATTTTTGAAAAGTTACTATACAATATAAGGTATTTTAGAGCAAGTTGTTAGTTTTCCTTCACATTATGTATAACCTGGCTTAAGCACACAGTTGACTTGTTTGTAACTAAATGGAAAGATCAAGGTTCTTATAGAATGTCCTAACTCTTAAGAGTGTGAATATATTTCTAAAATTGATTTTTCTTTTAACAAATCTTTATTTTATTTTCCTTAAGTACAACACAAGATCTGAATTGTTGTATTCACAGTAAATGTTAACATGAAAAACATGCTACTCTAATTTTTGTAGAACCATCAGAAGTGGAAACCCTTCCTGTTGGGAATCTGGGGTCCTTGTGGGTTTTCTGGTGTGGTTCCAATATTCCTCCACCAGGTAGCGGCAGAGGCTGCTCCTCCTGGCAGGGCGTGCTGGTCTCATACGCACCGGTATCTCATCTTCTCATCATCTCGGGAGTTCAAGAGGAGCTGACTGCCAGTTCTCCGACGTCAGAGCCCCTTAGCGAAAGCTAGTTTATTCCTAGAGAAACCCTCATAGTAATTCCTATCGTTGTTTTCCTCTTCAGGTGTTTTCAGCCAGACACTGAGTTTCCTCCGTGAGAGGTTTGTTTTCCCCGGTTTCCTGGAACCTACCCCCCTCGTGACGCCGTGGATGCTACCTACTGGTTGCTCAAGCCCCTTCTTGGTGTTCTTCAGTTGGACCAAGCCGTTTCCTGAGAACCCCGACAGTCGAACCGCTCCTCTGTCTCCCACCGCCAGAACTTACCTGTCCACCCTCCACTGCAGCCTCTTCCACTCCTTCAGGACTAGCTCATCCGAGCTAACTGTTAAGAAGACCCCTCTGTCAGATCGGAACCCTACCCAGCACAAAGTCCCTCCCGGATCAGAACCGAAAATACCACAAGTAAGACCTATCCTTTTAATGAATCCCTGTTTCCATTTTCCTATGTCCGTGAACTCACCATCTCTCACTACTGCCCCTGTAGTGAGCCGCCTTCTCCCAGAGCCGCTTCCGGAGTACTGTGTTCCTTCAGACAACTATTACCTGAATAAGCAATAAAATACCTTTACTGATTATTTGTCTCCTCTATGGTGTTCTGCATGTGGGCAAGAAGATTAGACCCCAACATGACACTTCCTCAAAATAGAAATGAAATGACACCACCATCATCCAGGAAACGTAAACGACCACCATCATCATCCCCAACAGATGATGATCAAGAGGAGATGCCATTGAAAGGCAGCACCACAAGACCTTGATCGAAAAGTAAATTTGTACAACCCTTGTGTGCATAGACTCAGTCCACAACTCATTGAGTATTTGGAGTGGGCCTTAGACTCACTTTCTAGTTACCATGTTGTGCTCTTCCTCGCCCCTCACACCTGCAACCTCCTAGTCAACAACCCGGTCTGTCACTCTCGGTCCTCCCTTTAAATTCCTTTACTTCCCTATTCGATCCTGCTGACGTGTTTGTTTATTTTTTGTTTGACTCTGGCTCCATGTGTTTCCTGTGTTTTTATGTGCATTTTCATCTTTAAAAAATTTCACTGTCATGAGTTCTATCGCCTCAGAGCAGCAGCTTTTAACTAGTCCACAGTTCGTACACCAACCTTCATTCACGTACATATAGAATCCTCCTCCCCGTGGTTTTCCTGACCGTTGGTCGCGGTCCACTCTGAATAACTGAAGACCGTTGATCTGGAAGGCTGAGTCTGGCATGGTGCTGTTAAGCTAGGTTTCCGCTAGGCAAAGAACAGCACAGTTCTTCATCTCTGCAGTAACTCTCAGTCTCAGATGTAACAAATCTACTTTGTTATCCAGTGAGTGGACATTGGCCAGAAACAGAGTCGGAATAAGTGGCTTCCTAGCCTTCAGCTGGGCCAACGTACCCGCCCACTTCCCCCTCTTCTGTTTCCGTTCTGGGCATGTTTCCTTTCGACCGTTACTCCTTGTTCCCCGCTGCGCCAGACTGTTGTCCCGAGGAGCCGCTGTCTCCCAAGTGCGAATTTCAGCCTCGGTGATAAATCAACAGCCGAACTGTCTTCAATTGCCATCAGTTCGGCCGAGCTGCCCTTACAAAAAAATCACATGTGGTTCACACAAATTTTTATGTGTGAAAGATGTGAATCACATGTGAAAGCACATGTATTCATGTGATTTTGGAACGTTTCGTGGTAAAATCACATGTGACTCACATGTGAATTACACATTTCCACATGTTTAAATATGTGATATACTGTACATATACATATATACAATTATAAAATAATGGGACCACCTTTTTCTTTTTACCATGAAATGTCCAGTTGTTGTTCTGATGTGTTGCCCCATTCATTCCTCATCTGAGCTTCACTGGACCACTGGCCTCGAACGAAATGTAAAAATTAATAAAACAAAGCTCTTATGATCTTGACAACATTTCATGTTAGTGATGGGATTTTCGGCTCCTTTTCGAGATGCGGCTCTAATGGCTCTTCTTACTGTGGAGAGCCGGCTATTTCGGCTCCCAAACGGCTCCCCATATATATTTTTGACATTATTAATTAATTAATAGCTTAAACCTAATTTTATAATATTTTGTTTCATTATTCACATTGTTAAGCACTTATGATGAGTAAAAATGCCGCATAACAATGCTGATGCGTGTGATGTCCGCATGTGGCTGTGCAGGTTGTTTGTCAGCCTGCACGATAGGAAATGCTGACTTTGCACAGTCTGCACTCTGCCCTGGAGCTTGATGTAGCATTAAAATGAGTCCAAATCTTGCTCCGTTTTTTGTCACTCATTTATTTTCACGTATTCAGTTCTCACACTGACTCCCCTTCTCTCTGTACTTCTTGACCGCTGAGTGAGTGTCTGTACTTATAAACACCTGACGAATGCTATACAGCTTGGCCAATTGCCTGCCGTTTCCACAAAAAAAGTGGAGATAAACTTTTTTTTCAGTGTTTTCCCGCCACATTATTAATTGAAACTATGTGTGATTGGTCAGATGTGTGGAACACACGCTTGATGAGGGCAGTGGACCGACCGAGGGAAAAAAACTCTCCGCTCTGGCACTGACAGAAGAGCAAAACGCGCAAGGAGAGGGAGAAGGGGGGGAGAGACAGTGAGGCACCGCAGGACAAAAAAAACGATGTGGGGAAAAACTATTGGCTGTGGCACTTGCAGAGCACAAGCACAACGACAGGGAGGCGGAGAGACAGCGATATACTGTAGAAAAAAACCCGGCTCCCAAATAGGATCCTAAAACGGCTCCCATTGTGGAGCCGGTTCCAATCGTTCACTTCAAAGAGCCGGCTCTTAGAGCCGGATGGTTCGCGACCGACACATCACTATTTCATGTACATGCCCACACACACGCATACACACCCACGCACACACACAGCAGAATCTTACTTTTACATTAGTATGTAATTGACCAGAATGACATGGGGTGCTCTGATCTGCTAAATATATCATATCATATATATCATATAAAGCAGCATAACCTGACTTTGTTTGGTGACTATCCTGTGTCAGGCTCAAAAAACACTTCAGTTGATAAAACTATGATTCTCTCGGCAATTAAAAGAAAAATCACGCAGTGTTAAAAACAGTAACAGGTCAATTTATATTTTTCAACTGGAAAAATGTCATCATAATAGAAAGCTCACACATAACGCGTGCTCCATGTCTTGAGCACACACTCATGAGGGAGGGGGGAGAAATGGCCGTTTTATTATAACTGTCCTCCACTTTAATTTTGACTGAAAAAAACAGCTGCCGTCTGTTGTCCCCTCCATTAAAAAAATAGCCGAAGTAAAGTTTAAGTAGTGAAGCATCTACACTAATTTGTTTTGGGAGCTGTAGGACTCAAGATAATGCCTTCCAACTGTAAAATCGGCCAGCGTTCAGCTAACGTTTAGCTAGCTTAGCATGACTTCAGTACTAAGGAAAAGTTCACCGGTACATCACTATCAGTACGCATTTCTTTTCAGACTTATATTTCGGTGTAAATTCAAAACAAGTAAAATATTTCTTACCTTTTGTTCGGGGAAAAAATGCCAACTCATCAAGTCCACTTTATCCATAAAAAAGAGAAAGAAAGCGCTCAACTATCTGCTTTTTTCCCCTCATGTTTTAAACCGTCCTCAACTGTCCAACGGCACGAAATTAAGAATCTTCTAGAGTGGGGGTTGGGCTTGAAAATACATATATAATAGCTCAGACTTAATCCCTTTATTTTGTATTATTTTATTTTATAAAGCATTTTAAACTTTTATTTCACACCAGTTGCTTATTTTTTTTAGTTAACTATATACTGTAATGACGCCAACACCGGAGATGTAGTCCCGCCAAACAGGGTTTATTAGAAATAAGTACAAGCTGCTATTCCTGAGGCTGCAGCTCACGCCTCCAACAAACGGGCACAATCAACCGTTAGCTTCGTTGCTAACTCCCCTCTGAACTCTCCCCCACTTCCGGTCCTGGTACTCCCGCTCCACCGATCCCCTGCCCACATGACAGGCCTATCACATGAGAGTGGGAGCCAGCAGAGTCAGACAGGGAAAGCCCATAACACTCTAACAGAAAGGATCACAATGCAACTTATAACAAATACAAATAACCATATGGACCCCAGCAGAACTAAAACACAGAATCGTTACAATACTTTACATTATCAAATATTTCTATTGACATAAATATAAGTGTCGCTTTGTCTTAAAGTTGAAGTTTATGTCTCTGGCATAACTTAACATTTATTTAAGTTATGCCAGAGGCACATAAACTAAGGCACATGTGAGAAATATGTGATCACATGTGATCCCATGTTGAATAAACTATGAATCACAAGAACAAAATACTTTATCACATGTGGAAAATGGGAACCACATGTGATTTTCATGGGATTTTTTTGTAAGGGGTACTTGAGCCGTGAAGTTGTCGCTGAACTCTTGCCCAAAGCAGGTCACAGGTGTTAAAATAGGGCTTAATCTGGGGGCTCAAGAAGCCGCTGCACTTCTGTTCGCTGTCATAGCAACATTAGAAAGATATCATGTCGTGACTATGTTGTAACACAGTTGGATCTGTGGATCCATTTTCTTTGGATGAAAAAAATCCTGCCTTAGATCAGTAGCTATTAGTGATCAGTAGCACACTACTGACGGACGTTTAGTGTAACATGGAGCAGAAAACTGTTTCTCCACACATCCAGTGGGTGGCACAGGAACCAGTATCAGGATAGCAACCTGTTTCCCTAGAGCCAGTATCAGCAGACTGACCTGTTTCCCTGGAACCAATATCAGCAGACCGACCTGTTTCCCTAGAACCAGTATCAGCAGACCGACCTGTTTCCCTGGGACCAGTTTCAGCCAGTTTTCCAGAAGTACCAGACGGATTAGAAAATTCAAACAGGAACACCCAGTACCTGAGTGTTCCTGTTTGGTACATAGTCAGGAAAACTGTACCTACTGTTAAGGAAATATGGCTATTTTGATTGTTTAATATAGTTAAGCTAATGCCATGTGCGTTTAAGTAGATCAACATTCCTATTTGGACAAGCTGATGCAAGGTAGGAGTTCAGAGATAAACATTCTCCTGGCAAGGTTGTAACTTAGAGCAGCCATAAAACACTATGCTCTTGAAAGGCTTTAAATTAGTAGGCCATAAAGAATATCTTTCCCGGCTCACAGGTCAGAGGTCGGGGGTTTCCCAGGAGCTCAGAGTTGCATCTGGAGTTGATCACAACTTAGGAATCTTGGAAACACTTAGGTTTAATTTCTGATACACCTTCTTAATATTAATAGCAATAGTGTGTTAGATTAAAGTATATTACCCAAGCTACAAGTACTAATCTAGTAAATGGAATGTATTTGAAAATGTACTAACTATGACAATATCGGAATCAAAAGGGAATGGTTTGAATGTTATGTTTTACAGGTTGAAAAAAAGACTTCTATCTCATTATTGTTTGTGATAAGGTAAAGATTCAAATCTTTGGAGAAGCTGACTGCAGAGGAGCAAGATAGGTTTTGTGAAAATAACTTATAACTTTAATAACTAAAATCCATCCATCCATCCATTTTCTGTGCACCCTTGTCCCTAATGGGGTCGGGAGGGTTGCAGGTGCCCATCTCCAGCTACGTTCCGGGCGAGAGGCGGGGTACACCCTGGACAGGTCGCCAGTCTGTCGCAGGGCATAATAACTAAAATGACTCTTGATATTTGTCATTAAAACTCAGGGGAAGGTCTAAGTTTTTTTTCCAAGGTAGCTCTTGGTTGGTCAAAACAGAGGTACGCCCTATTTGCATATATTAACAAAGAGAAACGCCTTCACTAGAAAAGGGAATGCTCAATAATAAGAATTCAGACAACTGCCCTGTTTTGCTTTTAAGCATCAGCTGTCTCCAAAGGCGCCTTTGTTTTTCTTTTTCCTTTTAATTCTTTTGTCTCAGGTAAAGAATATACTTCTGTGTACTCTGAAGTTTCTTGTTAAATTCATACGGTGTTTTCTATTGAATTAAACTCTGTATCCCTGTGATGTCATCGCGCCTCGCCGTCTTATTGCCAGCCGTGACGACATCCGCTCGGGACCCGGGCTAACAGGAGGAAAAGAGAGCCATGCTTTTTCCAAAAATTTAAGCTAACCTAATAAATTTCCTCCTTAATATTACCTTCTTACCGAAGTTTCGGAGAGCTGAAACTGATCCCTGGTTCTCCTGGTTCTTGATCTCCTTCTCCTCTTTGTCCTGTTCAGACAATCTTTCCCATAGTCGAACATTTTCAGACTTGAACGTCATCTTTTGTTGGCTAAGGTACTCGATGTCTTGAACACACTTGTCCCTTAGAGGGGTTGGGAGTTGCTGGTGTCTATCTCCAGCTAACGTTCCATCCAATAGTAAATACCATCCATCCAGCCACCCACCCACCCACCCATCCATCCATCCTCAGGGTGTTGGTGTCTCTCTCCAGATACCATTCCGGGTGAGAGTCGGGGTACACCTTGGACAGGTCGCCAGTCTGTCGCAGGGCAACACAGAAACAGACAGGACAAACGACCAAGCACACACACTCACACCTAGGGAGAATCTAGAGAGACCAATTAACCTGACAGTCATGTGTTTGGACTGTGGGAGGAAGCCGGAGAACCCGGAGAGAACCCACGTATGCACAGGAAGAACATGCAAACTCATTGCAGAAAGACCCCGGGCCAGGAATCACACCCCGGACCTTCTTGCTGCAAGGCAACAGTGCTACTAACTGCGCCACAGTGCAGACCCAAATTCCAAACCAAAGACACCAAAGAAAGCAAATTTAATATTATTTCTTAAATTGTAAATTTTTAGTATGTCATATGCACATTCTAATGTTTTTGGAAGAGGTTGAGAGGATATTATGTCTCTGTTTTAGAATACTGGCAGACTGATAAAAGATGAGACAAGAGGAAAACATTCTAATAAACTGAATGAATGAGGAAAACAGAAAAACTGACAAAGCTGGGGAGAAATATGAAATCTAAACATATTATTATTTAATTGTGTCTTATATGTTGTATTTTAAGTGTTTCTTTTGCTATCACCTGTGGTGTTTCTCAGTTTTTCACATAATCCTTTCTGCTCTTATTCTATCCAGACCTCTATGATCATGTGGCTGATGGCTCTTCAGACCCAGGAGGGTTTGCAGATCCAGAGATGAGCTCATGTTGGTGGTCTTCCTGACCAGAGTTCACTCATCTCAAACACACACAGTGTCCTTACATATCAGCTACATAACTTTACACACACACCTCCTGTATTTATGGACAGTTATGTGTCCATTCACACACAACATTCACAGGTGGACAAAGTTGTTGGTATCTTCTGTTAATAAGATATCAACAACTTATTATTTATAACAAGTTATTTCAGTGACCACTGTGGTCACTGAAATAACTTGAAACAAACAAAAGTAATAAATGAAAATTTACTAAAAATTAACCAATAAAAATCAGACATTGTTTTAATTGAGGTTCAACAGAATAAGAAAATGACAGACCAAGGTGACTACAGTTGCACAGATTATTCTGAAACTTAAGGTCCACAGGACTGGAGCCGATCTCCCTGGCTGTGACTGCAGGAAGAAAATTGACAAATTCAACAGAATTATGATTTGAATGGTTACTAAAAGTCCAGAACAACCAAGTCCAGAAAGTAAAGGTGAACTCCAAGGTCAAGGTGGACTTGATGTGAGATGACCAAGGAGGAAAGCAAATCATAAAAAAGTGAGGCTGAATTTACCACACAGGTTCTTGGAGAGATGAGACAAAAGGTGGATCGGCTCTTTGGTCACAGACACAAAAATGCTAATAAGTTTTAGCTACCATCATTTTAATTGAACCACAATTTAAAAACAGTGTCTGACTTTCATCAGTTTGTCAGTAAACAATTTTTTACTACTTTTGTCAGTGTCAAGTTACTTCTGTTACCATTATGGGCTTTTTGTTCATTAACAGACACCAACTATGTTATTCATGTATATTCATGGTCACTTACAAACCATGTAACACAATTTCCCCCATATTTCTAGTTTTTATTTTCTATTGCTGCTATTACTTTTATTATTATTAATAGTAATATTATCACTGTGTGGAGAGACACGTTCCTGCTTTTACATTTGAATTTTAATGTTTAAATGTTAATAAATATGTAAACTTATCTGTCCCAGTTTTTTTCATTTTAGTTTAATAAATTTGCTTCTTCTTTATCGCCGAGTGAGAAATGTCCCCAGATTTTGTCACATCGATGGTGCCGCGATTTGAAGCGTTTTGAGCGTTTGATGTATTTGTTCTGTTCCAATACTGGAGTTGAAAAAACTGAACTTTCACTGCTTGAAGCGGAGCGTCAACCAACACATAGTGGTCTGAGAGAAAAAAACTAACTATGGGGGATAAACTAATTGTCACTGTTTGCCCTTGTCCTACAATCTACAACCAATCAAGTTATAACTATGGAGACAGGAATAGAAAGGACCTTGCTTGGAAGAGGATCAGTGAGGAAGTTGGAATGTTGGGCAAGTTAGAACTTTTACTATTTGAAAATATTTCCCCACATTTGAGCTATCCAAATCCATCCAGCAAAACATTGAATCACTTTAAATAAACTTGTATTTATTTAGACGAAATATGTAGGAGACGGTGAACGCGGAGTTGTTGCGAGCGTTGTTGAGTAGCATTACTCAGCTTTACACATGTCTGATTGTATATCGAGTTGCTAGATTTATCACTAGTTGTTGTTTTGAAGGAAAAAAAAGTCACTAGAAGAGTCTGAAAAATCAATAAATTTAGCAACAAAGTAGATAGGTTGACAACAGTGTTTTTTTCATCCTGATCACATACATACATTACAGGCAATTGTTGTAGTTTTCCCCACCTAAAGCAGATTTGAACAAGATGCTTGGGTATCTCTATTCTGTTTAATGGGTTTTTGTCTCATTTTGAAATCATTAAGAAAAAAAATCCATTTGATTTTTCAATACAGACTGTCTTTCTAACTCTTAGAAGTGATGACAGTCAATCATCCATCACACCACAGAAAACAACTTCTTCCAGTGGCCTAAATATATATTTTCATCTCTTCCATTCAACCTATATGCATAACCCTCATCAGCAGCATGGACTGAATTGTGCTCTTCAACCTAAAGAAAAATAAGTGCAACCTGAAAATTTCTCTCAACCTGTCCCAAATCTTCTAAATGCTATCAATTGTACTTCCTTTCATTCTACTTTATTGTCTCTTTATTTCAGCACTTAAATGCATGAGAAAGTTTGATTGATTTTCCTTTCAAGGATGGGAGACAGGGAAGTTAGGGGGTAGGCAAAGTATTTGGGAGCATCTCATAAACTCTGACACAGACAAATGGATGGGACAGAATCAGATGATTCATTCAGCTGTTGGAATATTGCAGTAGCTTCTTTCTTTCATTCACACCATGCATCATGCATTTTCTGTTAACACTGTTCTCTGGCCAGTAGTTGGCGCAAGAGATAAACAAAGAACTGAGCTGATTTTTAAATGGCCAGAATGGAAAACTTTTAGACATTGCTTTATTTTTGATAACACATTGAAATAAAAGGATACATTACCCCGTAATTAGGTGAATAACCAAGTTACCCAGTTGGTTCTTGTCAACTTTTATGACTTCATGGACATAAAACGTAGCATAATGGACATAACATTATGTTACATTTTTTAACATAGTGTAACATAAGGCAAAATGAACATAAAACAAAATAATTCCAAGTATCACATTGTGAAAAATGAATGTGCAAGCGGGCTGCACAGTGGCAGTTGGTAGAACTCTTGCCTTGCAGCAAGAAGGTCCTGGGTTCTATTCCCGGCCCGGGTTCTCTCTGGGCACTCCGCTACCTCCCACAGTCCAAAAACATGACTGTTAGGTTATGTCTGTTTTTTTGTTGCCCTACTTCCTGACCCCCATCTGCGTTGCGTAACGTCGGTGCTCAGTGATTCATGAGAAGAGAGACAAAACAGGTCCTATGGATAAAGCACAAAATTGGAATAAAATATACATAAAATATAATTTTTTCAAACATCTGACTAAACTAACCTGGGCCATGTGAGCACAACAATGTATGTTTTCCTGGTATTTGCTGAATATTTTTTATCTTAAACATTGTAGTAGGTGGATGGTGTCTTTAAAATCCCTTGTCCTGGAGCAGAACTCAATACATTTAAAACAATTAAAGGAATACTAAGATAATATCTAGCGACAGACTGGCGACCTGTCCAGGATTGACCCCACCTCTCAACCGAAATGTTAGCTGGAGATAATCACCAGCAACCCTCCTGACCCCACTGGGGACAAGGGTGTTAGAAAATGGATGGATGAATGAGCATGCATCAATATATTATTGTTACTGCAGGTCAGGGAAATCTGACAGCTGTCCTTTATCTGAAGAAGTTAAAGGCCTGAATAACCCACTAATTCTCTACGTCCCTCTCTGTTAATGCAGCTCCAGAAGTTCAGAACTGTGCTATGTTGTAAAGAATTTATATCTGTTACCAGGTTCACTGTAGTCAGAATGCTGATGGTAATGTTTCATCAGGGGTGAAATGAGCACATGAAACTGACATGATCTACTGGCATAAGAAAATTAGGAAGCATGTCATGCCTGAATGGAGCTAAACCTGGTGTATGTGTGTTATGACAAGGTGCTATTAGGAGGGCTTGTGTGTGCGTGTGTTTGTGTGAGGCAGGGCGAAGGAGGAATTAATGGAGATGCAGTTGGTCCAATTCTTCCATAATTTTACTGCATAATTGTTAACTAATAGCTTTCTAAAACCAGGTTCACACAGCAAGATAATTACGTAAATTTTTGACTCGATCTTCCCCTTCGGACAATCTTAAGGACGCTCTAAACATCCGGATGGCCTTAAAGATGATCTCATGAGATAATCCTGCTGTGTATTATGTGTTATACGTGTAGTATGCAACTTTTATTTAAAGAAAAATGTTTTTACATATTTGTTAAAACTGTCACCATGTTGTGGTGACACTTTATGAGACAGTTAATCTGACAAAAACTCATTCTCCTTCACCTCCTCCCGGAGGCCATCTGAAGAAATGCACCGCTCCCGACCAAAAACAACCAATCAGAGTCAGGAGGAGGGTCTTAGCTTTGTCAATCAATCTCATGTACTCACTTCTAAATGTGCTAATTGCAAAGAAACAACTTACCATTACGGGAAAACAGTTTATCTGTCATTGTTGGTGGTTATTCTAACTAGCCTTAGCATTTATGACAGGGTGCTAGCTGCAGCGTAGCAGAGAGCAAGGGGGTGAGGGAGAGGGGAGATGAGCAGCGTCACACGACATTGTGATTGACAGCACTAAGAGTCTCCTCTTGGCTCTGATTGGCTGTTTCTAGATAGAGCTGGGAGAAGGCAGATAATCTAGATTTTTTTCACATATTATCTGTCTCATACCATACTGTCATAGTGACACATTAGAGACATGTTTCAACAAATATGTAAAAAAAAAATAATAATAAAAGTTACATACTCCAGCTTTAAGAGTAATCTGGTATGTTTGGAAGGAAGTTGGAACCATTCCAACCCCAACATTCAAATGTTATATTGTCTTGGCCTGATGTCCCAGTGCGAGGTGTTCCAGAGAACAAATGAGCAACTAAAGTAAACCACACACTTGTTATATTTATGATTTTTTTATCGTCATGTGTGCCGTCTGCCAGGTTTTGAAATTCAAATGACAATTCTGAAATCTTGCCTAGTGAGCCAGGCATAAAGACAGATGTTGACAAAAGATTCCAAACATCCAAAGCCGTAGGGGTGTGTTTGTGTGTGTTATACCAAGGAGGGTTTCAGATTCAAAATGAAGAAATTGAGGGAAAGTAAAATCCACTTAGCAACTGTACTAGTTGTCCATTTATGGGATGTGCAGTGGCAGTGACAAACAGTATGTGCTGATTTGTCAGACAGTGCTGAGAGCTTCCCAGTGGGACAGAGACTTGTGGCCAATTAGCAGCATTGACACCATTTTGTGTGTTGATCCCAATCTGCAGGGGGTTTATAGGAATGGCCCACTGAGTTGCTCATCCTCTCTAATCTTCTCCAAGATTTTCAGTGTTAATGAATTTCATTTATTTTTGTCCCAGCAGCCTTAAATTTCTCAGCAGACCTTTTGTTGCTTAACTTGCTGCATGTTAAATAACTGATGCTTAAAGTATGAGCATAACATTCTGAGGCAGGAAACACAGATGAAGTCATCACCCTGATGTATGTATGTTCAGTTCAGTCTCAAATGAATCAACTTAAAACGATTGCAAGGTTTGGTGTATTGCAAAGGTTTGTGTTGATAAAGTTACTCTCGGTCATTATTTTTAGAATCATAATGATCTCTGGAGAGTCGGGGAACTGATATTTCACCATCACTGGCTGAATTGTGTTGCTTCATCTCGACATCGCTGTCCATAAAAAGAAGAAAAATCATGTTCCAGTGCCAACTGTCATGGTGTGATGTTGTGGTGGACCCAAACGCAGCAGGCAGAAGACGTAGAAATAACTTGATGTTTTAATGAAGGAAATAAACCAACCAAAAATCCTAAATCCAAGGGTACAGGAAAATCAGAGTATCAAAAACAAAACAGATTGGAAACAAGGTAATCTAGGGAGGAAAGCATGGGTAGCATACATCATGGTGACAAGACAGACTGGCAAGTTGTGACTGGAACAGAGGAGCTTAAATACTGGGAGGTAGTAAATGGAACAATGGCCTAGCTAGATGAGAAAAGTGATTGCAGGTGTGAGTAATTGGCACAGGAGCTGGCTGAGGGGCGGAGAGAAGGTGGCACAGGGAAACTAAGGAGAACTGCTAGGAACACAAAAGGGAGGAAACGAGGAACTGAACACAACAGACAGTAAGAGTAAAGAAAACCTGATGAACTAGGAGAGAAAGATATGAGGGAAATCACAACCGAACCTAAATAGAAACAAGGCTGATCTAACAACAGTAAGAACTAAGGAACATTGAGCTAGATAAACTAGGAGATCTAAATAAAGAAATAACCTAACTAGAATTACTAAAGAAAGATTAACTGAACCTGAAGAGACCAAATAAGAATTAGTAACACTACGGGAAAAGCTAGAAGGACTAAAGAAATAACCTAACTAGAATTACTAAAGGAAAATATACAAAGACTTGGACATGGAAGAATAACTGAACCAAGGGTGATGAAATAAACATTACTAGAAACACTGCAGAGAGCCAGAAATAAGAAGTAGCAGGATAAAATGGAATTAAACTACTGTATAGTCATTAAAGAAGGCTTGACACAGACTCAAACAAGGACAGAACTTGCGGTAACTAAGAATAAACCTAGAAACACTATAAAAGACTGAAAGCAAGGAAAGCAATAAGAGAATTCTTATTTCACTAAATACCTGAAATAATAATAATAATAATAATAATAATATCAAAGGACCAGGAGGGGCTAAACTAAAGTAAACTAAAACATGATGCTAAATAAAATGAGAAGCCAAAAACCCAGAGTCCTGACACTAACGCTCATAAAAGTTTATATTCTATAGTTTTTGCAATAGAAATGAGATTTTTTTTTTCATTTTCTCGCACTTTTTTTAATAGAAGATATGGAGATACAGTCAACAATACTGGGAGAACAAAGAGACAGAAGACAAGAGTCAGACACTGAGCAACAAGTCAGAGAGGTCATACACGCATTTAATGGACCTTCAACACCCAACTGACACAGTCCATATCCTTTAGCTCAATATAAAATATGAGGCATTTACTGAAATGTGCGTAAACCAAATACCGGGCCAACCAGTACTCTCGTTTCCACAAAATGAAGAGTAAGGTATCCTTATAACAACAATGTTATAAGGATACCTTATGACTGAGCATTGACACAGTTCTAATGACATGTTTTATTTCAGCTGATATCTATTTTTCGATGGGAAGAAAGCACATAAGCAGTAAAGCCTGGAGGACAGTAGGGTTAAACAGGTGGAAAACAGCATTGGAGATCAAAATGCACAGGGCATCGGAGGCCCATATGTGCTACGGTGAAGTGGAACAGTTTTAAGAAAAGAAGAAAAAAATCAGTGGAGGAAGTTTTTCAAGTGGGTAACCGTCAGTCACAAGTTACTAAAGAAAACGAAGAGCTGGTTCAAAATGTACTGAAGGAAAATGATCTAAAATATTTAACATAAGAAGAACTTCAGTCAAAGATTCTCACACACAAGCCCAAGGCTTTTTATGTACATTGTCAGGTAATGTAACTTCATCTTGGTTTTAGTTGAAAGTGCCAAATCAAATATGTTTTTTTCTCACATTTTTCAATTTGGTTGAAAAACTTTACAGATTTGTAGGAAACCCATCAAAAGGTATACTGTGTTCATTGAAGTTCAAAAAAAGAATGCTAGAACCCAGTGGAGATCCAAGCGCTGTCTGAGTCTCCCTGGACCTTTGGAAAGGCTTTCCTCAAGTCTCTCAGGGAAGATCTTTAGTAGTTATGAAGTTCTTGGAGCCTATGACCCAGTGAAGTGTCCTTCTGCTTATATTCTTAAAAGTGTCATTCTGTAAAAACAAAATATGTCTATAGCGTCTATACCTCTCTATAACAAAAAGAGACCTGAAGAAGGAGATTTTCATAGCAATAAAATAATTGATACGCATGCGTGGTGTCATAAGTAGACATACCCTCCCTCATCTGTCACAAGAGACACTGTTTTTGTTGTCCAGGTTGTCCAGAATTTTCTTGATTTTGTATAAAATTCCTTTTTGCTCCATCATCCTCCAAGGTTCCACGGTGACCCCAGAACAGAACCAGCCTCTTTCATCAGGTACTTTAAACTAGAAGTAGCTACAAGACTAGAAATAGTCCGTCTGGCAGTCTCCCTTCTATTAAACTTAGATGTGTTTTTAAGATATATGCATATAGATTCTGTGAGAGATTTTTGCATCGTTATCCTGATCACTTCTGTTTGTATGATGGCAATCTTTTCATTCAGTGTCCCCTCACTCTTACTACAACAGCTACATTTTATTTTGGATTAATCAGATTCACTCTAATTTATAGAAGGAGCTCATATACAAGTTAAAGAAGAATTCTGAAAGTCATATTTTACAATTTCTTTACATAAAGAACTGGTATGTTATGGGCACGGTAAGGTTTAATAAGTGTACATACAGTATATGTAAGTTATGAAATTCTTCATATATAGTTATGTAGAGATATATGTAAAAAGTGCTATTCACCTGAAACTAAGAAGCTGCTGATTTTATGATTCACCAACATCTGTTGACAACCATTAGAGCTTATTGCTCAGTATTCTCCTGCTTCAAGGTAAGCCTGCAGCACAATGTAATATTTATGGAGCCTTATGCTCTTCCAGTCTGATATTGCTTGAGCTCAGTGGGAAATGTTTTGATCTGTTGGAGAAGATAGTGGGAACTAATGATTTATAGAGCTGATGATAATTGCAGCTGAAATATTCAAATGCACAAGGGTAATCAGTTAACTGATGAGAATTAATCATCACACAAAAACAAAAATATGTTGTTAGAGAGTGTGTTCAAACGGTGTCATGATCCATCTTTCTTCTTCAATTACCAAACTGTTGGCATTCCTATTAGACTGTATGTGGAAAGCTTATTAGAGGATTGTAATGGAGCGTTGCACTAAGTTAGATTAATTAATTCTCAGACAGTTTTTGGTAAATTCCCAGAATCTCCACTTCTACCACAGAAAGAAAAAGAAACTAAAAGGTGATAAAAACTGAAGTAGAGCGAGAACATCATCTGACTTCCTTTTGGTTTACATAAAGTATGTTGACTCAAAGCTAATGAAAGAGCTAATATGTTTAATGATAGTTTAACAACTACTTTTTTGTAATCACTAATTTAATGAAAGAACAGACTGTAGCTCTAATACCAACTAATACCATCCATCCATTTTCTAACACCCTTGTCCCTAGTGGGGTTGGTAGGTGCAGGTGCCTCTCTCCAGCTAACGTTCCGGGCCAGAGGCGGGGTCAACTAATACCAAGCTGTTTCAATCAGATGGTTAGCAGGGAAGTATGGCAAATCTGTGATTTGATTAATTACAAAATTACTCTTGAAGTATTTTTTTTAATTATCAATCTAATGTTAACCATCCAATATTGTAAAAGCAGGTATGTATTGTACATTTCCACAGTTAACTTTTTTTCTGAATCAGTTTGCTCATTAGTTTCTAAATTTACTGGATGTTTTCAATATTTTGGCTAATATTTGTTGTAAAAACAAACATCATTAAGTAATTAGTGACGCATGTTAAAGATAGATAGTATCTTAGACATTAAAAAAAAGTATTGTCTGTTTTTGCAAGAGAGTTTATTTGTTTTGCTGGAGATAAAGTGACTAAATATGATAAATGTTTTCATCCTGACAGTGAAGCCATCCAGTGTTGGCACTGCCATGATGGAGCCATATCTCTGTCGGTCTCAAAGGAGCGTAGAGGTAATGGAGCTTGATTAAGCGGGCCCTTTCCTATCATTTGGTTGACAGATGAATGCTGTAAATCAGGTTGGAGAAGGAGGGAAGCGCTTCAGCCATAAAGCAAGGTTGTCCTGACCATGTGACTGGCTCTGATCCCATTGGAAAAAATGAAGACGCGCTCCTGGTATGGTAGTGATGGGTCATGCATCTTAAGAGCTGACTCCCATCGAATGAGAATTAGCATAATACCTTTATATGTGTGTATTCAGTTTCCCACAATTTTTTCTCTTGAAGTTTAAAGATATCAAAAAATATATAGTAGTATAATTGTATATTTGGCTGGTGGACTTCAGGACAGTTTTGTTGGACTGTTGGTGCTTCTGTTGTACAGGGGAAAATACGATTGTGTTTTTTACTTTTGTTGTTCTTTGCATGCTTGGGGTTTGTCTTTTCTTTTTTCCTCTTTAACAATCCAAGCGCACTGGACTGAAGGTGGTTGTCTAAGAGGCGGAGCACACTAATAGGCCGCACATACAGGTGTCAGCAGAGGCTGATTGAGGCCGGAATAAAAGGAGCCTGGATGGAAGAGGAAGCAGACTGATTCTGTGGGCCACGGAGACTGACACGCTGCGGAGTGAGGGGCAGAACACCGGGAGTTGAACAGACGGCCCAGTACAGAGGATCAGGGCAGAGGAAAACCTCTGCCCGCGCCTGTAAGTAGTGCCCCATGTCGATCAGAGAGTATTGGCAGGAAACATGTCTTCCGGAGGAGTTTTGGAGCAGGGATGCTGGCGCTTTCCTGCCCTTTCTTTTAGATGGATTGGGTCGAGGAGGGGTGTGGCACGCCGAAGAGTGGAGCGGTGCTGGAGCGTCATGCAGTCAGCTGTGGATCGGCAAAAGAGAGCGCTGCAGATGGATCGTCCCTACCAGGAGCAGCATAAGAAGCAGAGCCCAACCCGTGGCCTCGAATTGATGACTTTTGTTTAAAGACAATTATTGATTCTGGGATTTTATTGAGAAAAAGAGGACAGTTTTATTGTGTCACTATTCGTGACCTTTTTTTTTTTGTAACAAAATACATTTCGCTTGATTACTTTGCTGTTTGGGTTATTGAGTTGTTTGCTTCCCCTTGTACCAAAGACAGAGTGTGGGGCCATACTGGCCACACTTCTAAATAGAAGTTTGAAAAGAAACACTTGGTGCCCCGTCCTGGAGCGTCCACTGTGAGCTGATGCAGCAGGTCTGGGGTGTTTGATAGAAAATAAACTGGGGCATATTTGACCTGAATCTGATGATGTTGAATGTGTGTTCCAGTCCATTCCAGCCACAAGTAACTACTCAGACATTTAAACTCACCAAAAGCATGTTTTGTATGTCCTGCCTCTCCTCCCATGTGTATACGAACCTGGTGGTACTGCTTGGCTCTTTTTATTCCTCTTTTCAGGTCAGCTCGAGCTCTATCACCTGACCTGTAGGCAGCATCGCAGGCCGGAGGAGTGAGCGGACATGGTGGTCATCCAGGGTTTCTGACTAGGAAAAGTTGAGATGTTTGTGTGGGAAGGGTGTGGCTCTGTACGCGTGCTTGATGTTGGTGTAAACATGATCCAAAATGTTCTCTCCCCTTGTAGAACTTCTCACGTGTGAGTAGTAGAATACAGTCTTCAAGTTTGCCTTATGTGAACATCTTTGGAGTGAGCCCACTGCCACTCACTGATGGTGTTTAGCAGGAGAGGAAGCGTCGTGTTTACGTTGGCGTTGGGTGGCATGTACACAGCATTTACAATCTCAACCATTAGCACTCTTGGCAGAACAAACAGCCGGCATCAAACAGACATGTACTCAACGTCTGGGGAGCAATGTTGGTCTCAGACTGTTCCGCTGTTACAAAACGTTTTCATGCCCAGCCCCTCTGCTGGAGTCCTATCCCAGCGGAGCAGAGAGCGACCTGCCAGTTGCACACTGGCATCAGATCTTCCCGGGTGAAACCAGGTCTTAGAGATTATCAGAACTCAACGGTCCTGAACACAACGATTCCAACATCCATAATCACTACAGTTCAATAGAGCTTAAGACTGCTAAAAAGCAACTGAACTAAATGTGGTTCTTCTGTGATTAACCATTTAGCTTTAGATTTTCAATATAAAAACTTTAAAGATAATTAAAAGCCTGCTTTAAATTTGTACCTGTTCTATTCACTGCAATTATCAGTTACTCAACATTAGCTGTTTCCTTAGCGTCCTCATTATCTGGACATAAAGACAAGCAAAAGACTAATTTAAGGCAAGTTTTGAAATGTAGTTCTGGGTGCAGATTCCTGATTAGATCTGTGAGTTGAAACGTCCACACTGCAGTCTGTTGAACTGTTCTGTCTGTCTTTCCTTGCTTGTTTTGGGGAAGAAGCTTAAAACAGGGAATTGGCTTTAATGGTTGTTTGTGATTCTGTGGAGGAGGAGAAGAGGTCAAAGCATCAAGCACTGATGGGTTTCTGCGTAGAAAGGGTCGTGGGAGAACATGTTTACCGATCTAATTGTCATCATAAACCAGGCAAACACAATTAATAAAAAATGTAATTTCTTTACAGCTCCTTGTTTCAGAGGTATTCATTAGCAGGTAGGAGGAGAAAATATGAGACCAAAGAGACATCGTTTTCACTTCTATCCAATCATAATCTGTAATATACATGTTCTAAGTGTCAAAGTTTGAACAAAAGTAAATGACTGTTAACTGTTATAAAACTTAAATTTTTGCTACAAGTTGCATTGAATTGACGTCTTTTCTTAAAATTCTGCATAATAATGACCCATTACTGTGTGTAGTGCTGGTACAGTAAGAACAGGAATTTCAGTATAAATTTGTAGAAAATTTGCCAAATTTATTAGTTTCTCCTTTCTATTAGTGATTATATGTGACTTACATTTGGATGGCAGCTTTGCCTCTGTCAGGTGCTCCAGGGCAATTGCTGGTACAACAAAATCAGCAAGTGAATGTGTGGGTGAATAGGTGAATGACTGACTGTAGTGTAGTGGAAATATAAAAACAGTCTGTGTGTAGGTGAAAATTCTGGGAAAAAAGAACTTGAGCTTCATGAACAAAATATGAAGCTCAAGTTTTATCTGTTTCTCTCCCACCTGCTCATGTGAATCGTTTAATCTTTAAGGCAGAACGACAAAGAGTTTGTGGGCTCTCTGGTGGAAAACCCCCCAGATGTGTCTAAGCCCTTCCAGATAAGATATACGAGCTTGTTTGACCTTCATTGACATTCCTCTCCCTCTTCTTAGAAGAGTTTGCACAGGGGGTCACTTGGCTGTCCATCTCTGAAATGACACCTGACTGAGGCCTGGAGACAAATAAATTCCCCTCATTTACACAAAGAAGCGAAGATGGGTTCCCCTCTCAATCACATGCTGCGGCATGACCATGAATCTCAGAACATTTCGGAAAGTCTACTGAAATAAATGAATAAAATGTGACCCTCTCGGAGCATCAGGTCATGTCTGTCAACTCCCATCTTCTTATGTCCAACCTTGGGGCGGAGGCCATGACTTGCAGTCCCAGAGAGCGGACTGAGACTGACGGACACAGAGGAGACAGGCAGACAGGCAGACCCAGAGAGGAACCTGTCGTGATGTGAATTCAGCTGCAGCTCTCTGCTGCCACTTTGACAACACCCCACCCATCTTTGCGCACTCAGGGGACAACAGGCAGATTTCTCTCACTTCCACTGGCAGCCTTTCATTTTCCACACTACTGGAAACTGGACACTGTCATCTGTTATTGAGTTTGTGGGCTGCTGAGGCCATCTCTAAATGACAAATTGAAAGCAGGGCTTTTTGTTATAAGTGGGATTCCTTTACTCTGGTGGACCACTGAGCCACACCTGAGGCTAGCATGATAAATGAAACCCATCATTCACCAGGCTGGATTCTGTGCTTTGCTAATGTGCTAAGTTGCTCAATATTGAAACATGTGCTCATAGAGAAACACAGCATTTTAAAATAATACTGAATGATTATGAAGTAAAAAAAAAAAAAACCTGTTAAAACTAGGTATTTACTATCCTGGTGAAAACCAGCCCTTAGTTCTACAGTGCAGAGGATCTGGACCCTCAGCTATTGAAAAACGATTGTTTACTGGAGTTGAGGACTTAAGTTTGAAATTTTATCCAATCATTAACGTTTGGCTGTGATGTATGTAATGTGCTATGCTATGAAGCTTACTGGATACTATGTTAGGAGTAAACAACCATCCTCCACTGGAAAGAGGTAAGTGCAGAGCCAAGCAAGGTGACTGTAAATGAGAGCTGCAGCAATTTAGTCTTAAACATTCCTCCATTCCAACTTTATTTGCTCAGTATTTTGCTGAGCAAATGAACTAAATGACTTTGTTCACTCCCTCCTCTGTCATTGCCAAACTACGATCATAGGCAGACTATAGTGTATAAAACAGCTCAGAGAATTCATGTCATTGTTCAGAACTGCTCCTTCTGTTAGCTGATTAACCCGCTTGAAATTTAACAGGAGAAATCCAGCTCAATGGAAGAAATCCCAGATGGAGCACTGAAGGAGATGAAAATCGAGCAGAAATACATAGGAATGCAATGGCTGGGCTAGGTATTCACATACACTCCATAAAAATCGACATGCCTATTTGGACTTTGATTTCTGAAACAAGTTGGTTGTATTTTAATTAGGAGCATCAGAGAAAAGGGAGCCGAGTACCACTCCACATCAGTTTTCTTTTTTGATGTTTTAAGAACTGTAAATATATGCATCATATTCCTCCCTCTTAAATGTGCATTACTTTGTGTAAGTTTAAAATCCCAATAAATACACTGAATTTTGTGATAATGTAATAAACTGTGGAAAAGTTTGGCAATGTACATCATTGTATTATTTAACATCTGGCCTTTAAAACAGTACTTCTGATGGTGTATTATCATAAGGGATTAGGGCAGAGCTTTGAGATCCTGTGGATAATTCAACATAATAAAAGAGCAAGACATCCATCATCCACCCAATTACCTTTCAGGCCAAATTACAGGTTGTCAACAAAAAAAAAGGTCAAGGTTGTGTTACTGCCAGTGTTAATCGTCATCTCGTGAAGCGCAACTTGATTTTGATAGTCGATTTCCTCAAGTTCTTCTCTTAAGGGATGGAGCTTTTCACACATCCAGAGCTGTCAGGGGCAAGGAGGCTGCAACGCTAACCCAAATAACCCAAATAACCCTACCTGTGACAGCCTTCACTGCCTGGGAAGGAATAAATCTGTCATGCTACCCAGGGCCAATTTAATAAAACTCAAGAGACTGCTTCTTGGCAAGCAGTGATTGGGCTCTGCATATATAGCACAGTAAATGTCACACTGTTCAGGTATGACAACCGAACAATAAACCTTTACTGGCAGAAAATATGACACACTAACCTAATAAGCATAAAACAATTTTCTCCTGTGATTAGTGTCACTGATGTCAAGTGCATTTCCTTCCTTAATTTGAGCCAGAGTTATTTTAGGGCTCAAACCACTTGAGATTTGTGTCATCACATGTTGAACATCACTGCTTTTCATGCTACTGCATTCAACTACTTTTAGGTGGTAAATGTGATTTAAAATATCCAGTAAAGTAAAATGTGCATAGTAATGTTTAATATTTAGAACTCAATATTTTGTCAGATATATAATCATGACAAAATAATGGTCAGGAAGCTGGTCTAGGCCTGAAAACAGAAACAGTGGAGAATAGTGAAAAAATGTCAGATTGAAGACAAGAAGGACATTTAGGAATTTCTTGTCCTACAGGCTCAATTTTCTTTTCAAATTCAGGCTGAGAGGCTACATGATGAAGATGTATGTGATTTTTTAATGCATGTGATTCTGGTAACCATGTTGTTCTGCTTTTACTTGACCTAACTGCTGCCTTTGATACAGTAGACCACGACATTTTAATATCGCGATTACACCACGTTGTAGGTATTGGTGGCACTGTTCTTAAATGGTTCAGGTCTTACCTGGAGGAGAGAACAATCTCGGTCAAGATTGGTGACTCTGAATCATCTGCTGCTTCAATGCCTTATGGCGTCCCACAGGGCTCCATTCTGGGCCCACTGCTTTTCTCTCTTTATTTACTGCCTCTGGGTTCTGTCCTCAGGAAACATGGGATTTCGTTTCATTGTTACGCTGATGATTGTCAGATTTATTTGCCCCTGAAGCAAAAGGATGTACATTCTATCAAACATCTCCTGGCATGTCTAGGTGATATTAAAGCTTGGTTGGCCTTGAACTTTTTAAATTTTAATGAAAACAAAACAGAGGTGATGGTGTTTGGACCCAGTGGCTCCTGTGAGTCCTCCTCTGTTGACCTGGGACCCTTGGAGGTTTATTTTAAACCTGTTATTACAGATCTTGGTTTTAAGGTGGACAGTGATTTTAAATTGGATAGCCAAATCAGAGCCGTGGTTAAGTCCAGCTTTTATCATTTAAGGCGATTGGCGTCAGTGAAATCTTTTCTTTCCAGGCAGCATTTTGAAACAGTGATCCATGCTTTTATTTCAACTCGATTGGATTACTGTAACGCACTTTATCTGGGAGTTAGTCAGTCGCTGCTCTCACGTCTGCAGCTAGTACAGAATGCTGCTGCACGACTGCTGACAGGAACTCGAAAGAGGGAACACGTGACCCCTGTCCTGGCCTCACTTCACTGGCTGCCTGTATATTTCAGGATTAATTTTAAAATTCTTATGTTTGTTTTTAACTCACTACATAATCTTGCCCCAGCTTACCTCTCTGAGCTACTTCACGCATACATACCTTATCGGTCTCTTAGGTCCGCAGATCAGCTGCTTTTGGAGGTACCGAGATCAAGAAGGAAGCTCAGAGGGGACAGGGCTTTCTCTGTCATGGGCCCCAAATTATGGAACAACTTGCCTTTGCAGGTCAGGGAGGCCCCTTCACTGTCCACTTTTAAAGCTCGTCTTAAAACCCATCTATTTTATTTGGCTTTCAACTCTAGCGGGATCTAGTTTTAAATTGTATGTGTTTGTTTTTAAACTGTAAGTTTTTATTTTATGCTTTTATTGTTATGTTGTGTTTTGATGTACAGCACTTTGTATCAGCTGTGGTTGTTTTAAAGTGCTTTATAAATAAAGTTGGTATGGTATGGTAAGATGCTACCTTATCATTTATACACTTGAAAGTGTATAAATACATTATGCTTTTATACATAATATGAATATGTGTATATATTTATTTTCGTCCGTCCTCAGATTGGTGCTTTTTACATCATTTAAAAGCAACTTTCATTTTGTTGCTGTCTGTCTAGCTACCTATGATCAAGATCAACCTTTTGGAGTCTACTTTCAGGTTTATTTCAGTGTCAGTCTTGTCAATATTGTAATCTGTAAATGTCCTTGACTCATTTTTTTCTTGTTTAAGTTCAGAGTTTAACCTTGAAGCCAGCTGTCAGTGGATGAGAGGCTGCATACCCTGGTCAGGTCATGTGTGTATCACAGAGCAAAAATGAAGAGAAGTTCCTCACAGCAACAGTCAAACAGCTAGTAAAGGTGAAAAAAAACCCTACAGACATGGAGAGGACATTTAAACTCCACCCAGACAGTTGAGAGCAGTAATAAAGCCACAGGACAGTAATATTCAAACTTTGTGTCTTATAGCCCAAAAGTTAAAAGGAAAAAAATATGAAGAAAATGCTGCTGAGTTTTATTGTGATTTTGTTTATTGCTCAACAATAAATTATGCCACCCAGCATGGCTCCAGCTAATGCAACAAAAACACCATACTGTCTTTCTCAACAAAGGTATTTAGGACAGTTAGAAGCACCTCCTGTCGTAGAGGGGAAGTTAATGGGTTGTCATCACTGAGAATAAAGATTAATGGCCGTTTGAAATGTTTGTGAAGAACGTGAGCAGAGTAAGAGAGGAGACACCTGGGCTATGGTTTGATCATGTCACCTACCAGCTGTGAGTGCATTCTTATGTACTACACTTTGGGTTACAGCCCTGGGGGTCATTAGCAGAGCTTCTGCTTCGGTGTTTCAACCAAAAATCTATTAATCTGGTTTTCTCATATTGATCTGCGGTGTCTTCCTGCTCTCAGTGTCAGACCTCAACTCAATCTTCTAATCCTTCAACAGGGATGGGTAGTGAAACAGGAAGGAAAACAGAATGCTTCAGCAGTGTCCTTCCAGCCCCTCCGGCTCTTCTTTCATCTATATGGCAGCAGAATTCCACACACTGAGAAAGGGAACTACTACCATTCATCTGTGTCACCCCGTCCCGCTGCCTGCAGTGGGCTCTGCTGCTGTGCTTCAGTGAACAGTGAGCATACAGACGCTGGGAGCCATTTCCAACCATCTCTGAGAGAATATCAGGTGCTCTCCCAGTAATGAGACCTTAAATGGAGCTGTCTACCTTCTCCTCTTCCATACCTTTACCTCTTCATAAGCGCAGCTCCTCTCCAGTCCAGCAGTAATATGTTCATGCTGAACTTTAAATTTATAATACAAGTGGTGTGTATTCAACTCAAATTAAAACACACACCTTGGTTCACAAAAGGTCACAAATTACTGTATTACCCTGATTAAAAGGGCAATGTTAAGTAAAATAGATTTTTTTAAATCATGTTATTCCCTAATGTGTATTCTCCATTCAGCTTGTTGAATATTAATTAAACCAAATGGAAATTAAATACAAATATAAGTCATTGTTATTGTTTTGGAAACGACAGTTAAAAATAGATTATGGCAGGATTTTTTTTGACCCCATTAGTCAAAATGAAATACAACCTCTGACATGGACACATAAATATTCTCACTGATCTTTGAATTGAAATTCATAAATTTTGGGGTCAAATTATTTGCAAAAACAAGAACTGCCTATGTCTTTGCAGATATTTTTGTACAGCAGAACTAAAATATTTCAAAAGAAAAATGTAGCTCTGGAAGCTGAAACATGTTGTCGCAATGCTGGACTGTAGATGTTAACTTCTGCAGTAGCGCTAAGGTAAGGTGTATTTGGTGTTTTAACTATTAGAATAGGCAGTTATACGTTTTTTAGACCCCATCTAAAAGACGTAGAAGGATTTGAGGATTTCAGCTACGGTCCCTAACTACCCCCTACTAATTCCCAGGTCACCTGAACGCACCATTAAAGCACAGCTGGACCCAGACGGACTCATCTCCATGGTGCCAGAGTGTGGTTAAATGTCTATAAACACTCCCCCAACACCATCCATTCATCCATCTATTTTCTTAGACTCTTATCCCATTGGGGTCAGGAGGGGTGCTGGTGCCTATCTCCAGCTGTTAACAGGTGAGAGGTGGGGTCACCCTGGACGGGTCGCCAGTCCATCGCAGGGCACACTCCCCCAACACTTTGGGTTTAATGCAAAATGCAGCAGGATTTGTACTTTAGCTTATTTCCCTAGCTACCATTGGTGTTAACACTGGGCTTCACATAGTTGCTAGTGAGAAATTGAGTTCAGTGTAGAGCAAACAATTATTGACAAAAGAAATGTCACAAACAAAAAAACAATATTGGAATGTTCTTGTCAAAATCCAGAATTAAGTCTTACTGAGATGTTGTGGGATGATCTGATGTAAACAGTGGATTTATGCTCAGAATCACTCCAGCGTGGTTCAGTCCAACGGTCCTGTAAAGCAGAGTGGGCTGAAATTCCTTGCAGCATTGTAAAAGACTGATTGCAACCACTTATTAAAAGGCAGTTACGTGTTTATATGAGGAAAGGTTGGACTGGACGGTTGTTTACCCAAATGAATGAAATTTGTTCAAACCTAATTTCTCCAGATTGTTTGCTGAATGATTTAGATGATCTGAAACACTATGGTAATAAAAACCCTTAATGATAATTTAATGTTTTCTTAACACCATGAATATGGGTTATGATTTACCCTGTAAAACCTTGCAGGACGCCGTGATAAGAGCAGAGGAAGTACACTTATAAATAGTAGTAAAAGCTTGAGCTAAAGTTACTGCATGAATCGTAAACACAAACATCAAACTCATCATTCTGAGATGTTTTGATATGAGCTCAGCAAAATGCTTGCAAGTATTTCCTCAGTGATGCTAAACAATGCAATTTCTCTTTCTTTGTATCAAGTGTGTCATTTTCATACAAACCCTTGTTGTCATTATTTCCATAACAAAACAGTTTTCCATAATAGAGCTTAAAACGTCCACAGTCTGTGTCCATTATGATGAAACTGCTCTATAAATCATGGAGCGCCACTGGGGAGGAGAGCAACTAATAGGAATTTTATGCTGCTGCGTTTTGCTGCTAATTACAGCTCTTTGCTTTCTGATTTTCCTAACAAATAAATGGCCCATAAATGTTCACGTTATATTTATTAGTGCAGTAAACAGAGGAGACTCAGTGGGCAGAACAGGACCAGGCTAGATGAAAGTCACCCTGCTGGTTGCGGCAGATGAAACTCGATTTAGAATGAGTGAGATTCTGTGCGGACACCCTGCTGTGATGAGTCCTCCTGCTGCTACTGCTGATAATGGGACGCTTGGCCCTTATTGTCCTGTCAGCTGTTACAGATGTGCTGTTCCCTCCTGTAGGTCACCCTCAGGCTGCAGCAACTGCCTCCTCCTGCTCACCCCCACTCACCCACCGTCCCTCTAAGACGGCACCAACCAAACCTCCAGATTCACTGCCTCACAGACAGCTGCCACCAACAGCTTTTTACAAAGGAGAACACCTATTTGATGGAAAAACGTGAAAACAATTAATGAATTGCTTGTCTGCAGTGTTTGGATCTGTTTCCTTGCATGTTGATGTATACTGCTCAAAAAAAATAAAGGGAACACTTAAACAACACAATATAACTCCAAGTAAATCAAACTTCTGTGAAATCAAACTGTCCACTTAGGAAGCAACACTGATTGACAATCAATTTCACCTGCTGTTGTGCAAATGGAACTTTGTACAGAACAAAGTATTTTCATTGAGAATATTTCTTTCATTCAGATCTAGGATGTGTTATTTGAGTGTTCCCTTTATTTTTTTGAGCAGTGTATAAACTGATCCATAAATATACAAATAACCCCTATTAAATGTCTCTTGTTCTCATGAGCCAATGACACTGATGGCATATTCTCAGATTCCAGTCACATAGGTTTTATGCGTTGGTTGTACTAACAGAAAAGTGTGAACTGCAACTTTGTCTTTACATTTTTGTGCACTCAGCACAATTAAGCTGCTCATGTATTCCACTTGTCAGCATAAACAGGTTTATTTATTCTTTTCTCTTCCTTCCACTGTCAGATGAATTGTTTCATCATCCTGCTGTCTAGATTTGCATGACTTCTACCAACATATGAAGGGCCAGCTGTGGCACAATGTGCTGATTGAACTATCCATTACCAAACTGTTAGAATGTCTCTGAGTTGGATTAATACTTTTTAAAATTCATACATTTTTAACGTCTTTTCACACTGATGTAATTTGGTACCATACAAAGTTTGACTTCTGTGTTTTACACCATAAAACATTATTTATAGTGAAAACATAATATTTGCATTCTCTGCATTATGGGATATTGCAGGGAATCAACTTTAAAGCTACAGTATGTAACTTTTATTAAAACAAAATATATTTTTTTTGTTACATAACTGTCACTCTGCCATGACAGTATGGTGTACTCCTCTGCCTTCTCCCAGTGCTAGCTAAAAAAACAACCTATCAGAGCCAGGAGGAGGGTCTTAATGCTGTCAATCACAATCCCATATGGCGCTGCTCATCCTTCCCTCGCCCTCTTGCTCCATGCTACGCTGCAGCTAGCATAGCCTGTTGTGAATGCTCAGTCTAGTTAACATAGACACCCAAGATGGTGGATAATGGTTTTCCTGTAATGGTGAGATGTTTCTCCACCGTTAGCACATTATTTAGCAGTGAGTACATGAGGATGACTGACAGCTCTAAGCCCCTCCTCCTGGCTTTGATTGGTTGTTCTTGGCTGCATTTCTTCTGACTGCAACAGTAGCTCAGGAAGGAGGAGTTTGATCTTTTCACAGATTATCTGTCTCACAACAAACTGCCACAAAATGGTGACAAATTTAACAAATATGTAAAAAAATGTATATCTTACCTACTGCAGCTGTAAAGCAGTAATGATGCATTGTGTTTATTTGGGCAGGCAGTAAGGGAACAGAAGATGAATGATTTAGTGATGCCAATGTTTCTTTCTGTTGGTCAACATTTACAGTGCAATTCATTTCCTGAACTGCATGTAAATTAAGAGAAAGTCATCAAAGATTTGCATGAGTTGTTAGGGTGACTGTGGAACAAGAAAAACAGAGTGAAAAACAGTTTCATAACCTTTTTACACAATCAGGAGTAAACCACTCTGTGAGAAAAGGGCAAAACAGAAAGATCATTTTTTGTTCTTTTAGTGATAGCTTATCCACAGCAATCTACTTCTCTTTTCTTTTCTTTTCTTTTCTTTTCTGAACCAGGCCACTAGCATGGGGTAAATTAAAGCTGGAGAGGAGGCTGGTGAATTAAAGCTGTAGCTGAGGACGAAGCAGAGAAGGGAGAAGAAGGAAGAGCCATCACTTCATCTCTCCTGAGCCGGGTCGCAGGAGTCACTGGGCTATCATGCATGTCAGGCGGCCCAGCCTTTAATCACAGAGGAGATGCTCTTCTACTTTTTCTTCCGTCACCTCATCACTTACCCCAGATCAGCCGAGCAATCTGCCAGCTCCCTGTCCAACCGGCTGCTGAGTCAGCTAACAAATGGGTGTCTGAAGATTTGCCCGCTGAACGCCCTGTGATTACAGAAGTGACACTCAGACAGAGCCATGGATAAACAGGCAGGATTTACTGTACGTTTGGGTGACAGAAATCAAAGCCTTAGTGGAATCCAAAAAGCTTTTTCTAGTTTGTAAAGTTACTGAAGCGTAAAAGTTAAATAGTCGTGGTGAACTGAACTGAAGTGTCTGCACTTCTTGAGCTTTTCCACATTCTGTCATTCTACATAACACAATACTCAGATTCACAGTATTAACACTTTCATTGTAAACTGAATGATTATATTGTCTCTGGTCACACAAAGAATAATTATTATACTTTTGATTTATTGAATAATTAAATGACATAAATAAATGGACTTGAACTCAAGGCCCAGAAAGGGAATTCTCAAAGGACTGGATGAAAACTGAACTATGTCAAAGCTGTCTCTCATTCACTTTAAAGGTAAACTCAGCTGACAGGCACAATTTAGACTTTCTATATGTCTGACTGGAAGCTGAGGGAAACTTAGGAAAAGAAGAATGAACTGAGTTAGCCGCCTGGCCTTTCTGGTGAGTTTGGACAGTCGGTGCAGATCCCACAGGCCCATCTGACTCCAGGATATGAATCTACTGTGATTTAAACCATTCCATTGTAGCTCTGGCTGCATGTTTGTGGTTGCTGTCATGCTGGAGCAAAAAACATCTGCCTCTATGTTGGCGTTTTACAGCCTTCAGTAGATTTTCTTCCTCGATTGCCCTATTATTACCTTCACCAAAATAGTGAGGCATCCCACAGTTTTCATCAGATTTTTATTGTGCAAGAAGTGTTTTAAAATCATGTGTTAGACAAAATATCTAAGTTCATTTACTTATGAGTTTATTTGAAAGGTTATGTTTTCATATTATTATTTTGTGTGTTGTTTACTTGACTTCTTTTCTCTTGTGGTACATTATTAACTGTTTCTTGGGGGTTAGAAACATTTACACATTCCTGTGTTATCAGCTGCCTGTGAAACTGATTGGTAACGGTCAGCCTCGTGCCCTTGTAAGGGCATGTCCACAGAAGGTTCCAGAACATCCTGTAGTAAAGGTCTTTGATCCATTCTTTGTGTGACTGTGAAAAAGCCCAACCTCCTTCCTTGTAATCATAATAAAAGGCAGTTGGGGACAAAGAGCCGGTGGAGTTGACCCCAGACAGTGTTTGACGGCGGTTCTCCGCGTCTGGCTCTGCTCCCCTCTTCTGCAGAAAAGCAATTTGTGTTTTTGGTTGATTCCTTGCAGGTTAGGAACTAAAATAGACCCAACAACATGTATCATTTTTCCTCTACTGTACAGTTTGACCTACTCTGTCTTTATCTGGCACATAAAATCCCAATAAATGAGAGTGAAGCTAAAGTCGGGTTTGTTGGTGGTTTTACCGCCTGACCACGTTATCAGGAATACAAGACAGTTTTGACTGTTTAGTCATTCAAATACTAGGAAACGTTCCAAAATAAATCCATTTTCAGCAATACTATATATTGCACTAATCTAATGCATAAAAACTTTCAGAACAATTTATCCTTTCAACTGAATAAAAAATCAAAAACAGCAGAAGTCTGAGGTAAACAACTTGTGTGCAAATTTTATTGTTAGAGGAATTTTTGAGTAGAACTAGAAATGTCTTTTTATGCAGCGATCAGCTCGTTTAAAAAAGAAAAGAATATAAGATAAATATAAAGCAATGTTTATTGGCAAGATTTTTCAGAAAATTATTTATTCTTTATTTGATTGCTAATAGGGGCATTTAAAAATAAGAGACAGTATATCTGGGGGAAGGTTTGGAGCTCCATGATGCCACTAAACATTTGCAGATCATATTGGTTTCTTTTGTCACTGTTTCAGCTGCTTCTCTGCCAGCTTCCTGTATAAATCACAGGTTAAGGCTTTTTAATGTATGCCACAGCCTCGCCTTGGGACTGCCAGGCATCATGAGCAGTGAGATGACGATGCCTTAGAGGAAGATGATCACACTGTCTCACTCTTTAAACATCCTCATTAGCAGCTTTAAGCTGCACAACACTTTAGAACCAGCGGCTGCATTTAGCTATGAACTTCTGCTTAACTTGGTCTGATTTAAATAGGCCCACTTAGGACTAATCTATATAATCAGCCGTGACACCCCCGTGTCTCATTCAGCACCAAAATGTCAATGTGAGCATTAGTCAAAGATGAGTACTCAGGAAAGGTGTTTCATTTCAAAATATTGCATTAATCTAGTTGGTCTTATGAGACAGAGCTGCAGCAGCAGAATTACCACTGGACTGGGTCAAACCTTTTGGCTTGTACTGTGTAGGAAACCATTGATTTTATGCCCAGTAGTATTTAATGGGTATTAGCTTGAATATAAGTTTGTATTAATTTGTCATGTAAACATAAACATCGACTGAAACCAAATGATTCAGCAAAGATCTGAATCTATGTTGCATTATTGAATAAATAAGTGATTTTTCTGCTTATTTTCTTTCTGACAGTTCCTCTAAATGTTGTGGACCTTTTCATGCACACACATGCAAACTCACTGCATGTTTGCTTCTCTGACAGTGGATGCTGACCTGACAGAACAATGGACCCCCCTAGCTCCGCCCCTGGTGTGAAATAGTTTTAATTTTAGTATTAAAGCCATGATTTTGAACCACTGACCATCAAGCTAATATTTGTGAAACAATACCTTGTAAGCTGGGATTTGTGTATTTTTTGTGCGGCAGCAGGACTAGCTGCTGCTACACTGTGAGTCCTGCAAATGTTGTAAAGCCTTATTTACTTTTACAAATTGACATACATTAGGAAGCAGGTTTATTTTTCCATGTGACTCTCTCCTTTCTTCTTTGACAATAATACATTTTTTTATTTTACCATTTTCTCAGTCTCTGTTTAAAAACACATAATAAATGTGGAAAACTAATCCATAAATCGCAAATATGAACCATAGAGTCTGCTAAATGTTCTGAGGTAGCAGCCTTTAAAAATATCTCAAATTTACAGTCGCTGAATTTAACAGGCATGTAAAAGTCAGAGTGACAGGAGCTCCTGTCATGAGCCATATTTTCTTCTTGTGCTATTTGACAGCATCCACAGAGCGAAGCTAGGAGCTAAAGCACTCCAATCATAATTGCCTTCATCAGCAGGACATTTTATGATGTGTTACGCAAGTTGCCTTTCCTTCATCTATAATTACATCACTTTAAAAAAAAGTTTAGCTGCCAAGCTGTCGTTTATCTGACTCCTAATAGTTAAGCTATTTGGAAAGAGTATTTTCACAGCACTAATATTTTCTTAGCTGTTTCTAATAATGTTAAGTATTTCTTGGTTCATGGTCTTTAAAGGGAAATTCCCCAGAGGTTTGTGTCTTTGTAATTCAATGATTCCATCTTCCCTCAGATCAGGTGTTGCACTGCATGAGAAACATTTTGTCAACTTAAACATAATGCTTTAAATGCTGCCTTACCACAAATATCCAAATTAATTATTCACCGAGGGCTTCGAAATTATTTTTGCTCTCTTAGGAGTCAGTGCTGGGCGATGACCTGTTAAAGAGAAAGTACCTGCTCCTTAAATTGCATTGTCTGCTCAGTAAAGGTCTGCAAAGCAGTGCTTGTGATGAAATGGCCATGCATGGCTTGCTTGGCAGTGAGAAGGAGAGCTATGGTTCACTTATACCACATTTGGACCTGCTGAGCACTGCAAATATTTGAAATGTCAATCTGTTTGATAATGTCACCAGGCCCTGGAAAGCAGACTCTGCACTAAAGGCGACTCTGGTGTATGAATCTGAACTGCCCTGTTCCCCACATTCCCTATATTGTTTTTGTTGACTTCTCTCCTTTTCTGTAGACGCACCGGGACAGGTTACGAGCAGCAAGCAGGCAGTGAAGTTACCATATTGCACCTGACTTGTGAAAAACTACGTAATGCTGGTTATAGAGGTTTTCATAAGCTGTGGTGTAAAACAACAAAATGATATGAAGTGAATATCCAAGGAACACTCTATTTTGCTCACTGAAAATAAACACTGTTATGTCTTGTTTCAGACTGAAAAGTCCGTTTGTCCAACTGTACATCCCATACATCTGAGCAGTATTGAAGAAGCAATTCAACATTTGAACATGTTGTAGTTGTTGGCCACCAGGGGTTGTGTTAGACTTTTTTGTTGTCCGCCATTTCGACTGACAGCATAAAAAAAATTATTCTGTCAGTTTTAAAATGAAATGGACATAGGCTAGTTTAATTTTTGTGCAGTTTAATTAATATTCAACAAGTTGAACAGAGAATCCAGATTCCATCATACATCAAGCAGATGAACACATTCCACTTCCTCACATGAGTCACATGATCAACAGCCAAATGTTGCCATTGGCAAAAACCATAAAGAAGTCAGGAAGTAGTAATAGGACGATGGTTGGTTTTGTTTTTTTCTCTTTTGGTTAATGTGCAGCTGGCTCCACCAGAGCTCTCACAGCATCACAGTTCATAAAAAGTTTTGTCATTCCAACATGTTGTATCATAACTTTTCTGTAAAATCAACGACTACAATTTCCCCAAAATGGCAAGTAGGATTATTGCTCTAACAGCTGAATGTTAAGCACATCTCCGTTGTGGCCACATTCAGAACTCCAGAATTTTAAAACGGGATGCTGTATTCATTAGTATATGCTGCGATTTGTTGGAAGTTTTCTATCTGTCCAACATTGAAACAAACCCCAACATTGTATCTATAAATACTCCATTGACAGAGCATTTTCAACTGTACCACCAACATTTTTGACCCCACTGTCTTTTGGGAGAAAAAGACAGTTCCCACATCACAGACAGCTCCAGATTGAGTGTTGATAGCAGCAGAATGTGATATAGCAACCTGGCAGACATGCTGACACCAGCAGCCTGAACACCCAGTCAGTGTCTGAGGATTTCTGCCATGATTGCATTTATGGAAATAATGCTGTTTCTAGAATCAGTACAAATGTTAATGTGTGTCATCCTGCATGCCGAGAGCAGAGTAATCCATCATTTTGTCTATTCAGCTGAAACAAACTGGATTGGCGAGTGTTTTCTTTCATACTGGCTCTTTTCCCCTCTCAATGTGCTCTGATCAGAGCTGAGGAAAAGTCCACATAAAATACTTCGATGCGCAGAAAAAGTGTGTCATGCTTCTTATAGCAGCTTTAAAATAAAGAGTTGTCTATGTCGGGTGTGTGTTATGATGAGGCTCATCAAAATGAATGACACAAGTCACTCATTTTCTCTTGAACATTCTCAAAAGCCTGTCCGTACATACAGCCTTCTCTATCCCTGTGAGCCACTTAATGATAATGGTGATAGACATGTTAATCTCCCAGCTGCAGAATGTGAGAGAACCCAACACAGTCACAGATCAAAGAGAGATATTGGGCTCCTTTTTCATTCAGTGCATCATATCTGCCCTCTGACTGCGATATGAACCACTGAGGCACAATAAGTTTCCCTCGGGCTCATTTCCCCTTTTCATTCATCTACTTAATAGAGACAAAAAATGGGACAGCAGGAGAGAGAATGAAAACGAGAGAAAGCAAGAGACAGGCATCTGTACATTCAAATGTATGAAGCCCTACAGGGTGGAAGGGAAAGAATCAACTCGAACCTGAGCATCACACATAAATGAGGTCATCCCACACAGCCAATCAAAAGCAACAGACTTATTTCAGAAATATCCTGTCAAATAATATCATGACTTCTTACACATTACTGAGCACATGTCCCTGTCTCACATGGTGTCAGCAGTTTACATTTTAGCTCCAAAGTGCTCGAATTTTATTCAACAAGGTAGAAAAATAATGAACTAATTGTTTTTGTCATCAAACAGTTGTCTCTAAGTGGCATCTTTGTGCTGATGTCCTGCAAAAATATATATCAAAAAAGCTAAAACTTTGATGTGTCTTTTGTTATGTGGCCAGGGGGAAAGCAGCACAAACCAAGCAAAAACATTTGACATTTTTATTAAATGTGAAGAATGGCATAGCTTATCTACGCCATGTAACACTTGTTATGAATATGCCGCCATCCACGGAAAGACGATAAATGATGTGGTGGAAGCTCATAAAATCTTAAAAACTGCATTCAGAGCTTCAGCTGCTGCATTTCCCAGTCTACTAATATTCTAATGTACTTATGATGAGCTATTCTGTGTGCACTGTCTCAAATTCTGCTAATGAGATCCACTATCTAATTGGGCCTGCTCTAATTGACACAGTCGGCCCTGCTCTGGTCTTCGGTGACACTTTGGTGACGCCTGTAGCTGCTCCAGTGTTTCAGCTCTGCACCACCCAGCTGTTACTCACCTGTTGGACATTCCAGTAATCAAACTCCCCAGCATGAATAGTTGGTGGTTTTCTCAGTCAGTGGTAGATCTTCTGTCGTTGCCACCAGCAACTACAGACATATCTATCTATCTATCTATCTATCTATCTATCTATCTATCTATCTATCTATCTATCTATCTATCTATCTATCTATCTATCTATCTATCTATCTATCTATCTATCTATCTATCTATCTATCTATCTATCTATCTATCTATCTATCTATCTATCTATCTATCTATCTATCTATCTATCTATCTATCTATCTATCTATCTATCTATCTATCTATCTATCTATCTATCTATCTATCTATCTATCTATCTATCTATCTATCTATCTATCTATCTATCTATCTATCTATCTATCTATCTATCTATCTATCTATCTATCTATCTATCTATCTATCTGTCTGTCTGTCTGTCTGTCTGTCTGTCTGTCTGTCTGTCTGTCTGTCTGTCTATATATATATATATATAGTGCTTTAGACTTAAATGAGATTGTGGTGGGATTATTTCACTGTTTATGTCTCCTTTTCAGAGTGGCTCGCTCTTGCTCTGCCATTTTGTGAGTGGCAAAAATACAAGCGTCCGTTCTCTTAAATCACCAATGCATGAACAAATAAATAGACTAAGAGTGAATTTTTCCAACGGTTATTGATTTCTATTTCAGTTGAGTCTAATAAGATATTTTTTCCTTGGAATAAGGCTTTATTATTGCACATTTCTGGTGTTTCCTGTATGAAGAAATAAACACCATATTTTGGAAGGAAATTTGAACTAGTCAAAATTAAATAACACACTCCAAGTTGTTCATAAAATGAATCTGGGTTCTCCATATTCACAATTTGTTCTGAACTCTGATATCATTTTAATTGATCTATTTTTATCTAGTTTTTACTATTCTTACCTTTAATAGTTTTAGTTTAATCACCAATGTGAATTCTGATTCCCAACACTCTTGAAGTCTTTTAGCACTCAGGTAATTTCAGACTGACACAGAACAGTCCACATGCCTGGACGCTCTCCTGCTTGTGGTTGTCTAATGTCAGTTTGTCCCGTGGGAGGAGGCTGGGTCCACATTAGATTCATGTGGACGGAGCGGCCAGCGTCAGCCGGCGGCAGCGTGGGTCTCCTGGGCGGCTGCTGCTCACACAGAGCACACAAAGGTGGCTGCTGTGATTGGATTCAGATCAGGTGTCTCAGAAAGGCTGAGCTCAATGACAATGAGGGTTTCCTTACAGACCGCGGCCGTGTGGATCCATGGCTTCCTGCAGCCGGCTGAGTTTACACAGCAGCAGCCAGACAGAAGGGCTCTCTCTCTGATGTGGCCTCGTGGCCCCCCGGGGCCCCTGGCCTGCCATCACAGCCACCTCTTTGTTTAAATGTGACATTCTAAGAAAGCTGAACAATATTTCTTCATACATGGTGCTTTTTGTTGTTTGTATTTCCCACCTAACAGAGAGGTCTGGCCCACATCAGGTCAGCACTGTTGGCATGGCAACCGGTGTTTCAACCAGAACTGGGCCAGTTCTGGCAATGATGGCACAGATTTTATTATGGCATACCACAAGTGGCCCGATAATGATTTGGTCTATGTGACCCGAATCTGTACGTACCATATGGGTCGATTGTGGCTGAACTCATGTTGCCCATGCCAAAATAATTAATTCATACCTTTTATTCCTACATTCAGTGATGTTACTCTTACTTTTGATCAGTCTTTCCACCTGTTCACATCCAGGTATGTCCAGATCTTCCTTTTGTTGGTCATTCTTTTCACCGTTCGATTATTTATGCCCAAACTGTGTTAGTATGTTTTCTGATATTATGGTTTTCAATATTCAGTATAATTTTGAAATTGCAGTGTTTCCATTAAATGCAAAATTAAATCAAAACCAAAGGTGAATAAATTTGTTCATGCAATAAGTCATTAAAAATCATGGGGCTCCATCTTCCTCCTACCACTTCCTGTCGTATTCTTTGGTGGTTTGTTTTTTTTCCAGTAACATTACCAGTAGTTTTACCGAAGGTTCAACAACAGCAAGAAAGACCCCGTCTTATTTATGTAGTAAATGCAACTTGTGGTTGTTTGGTGTAAAACAGTCCCAGATCAGAGTCTGTAGTTCAGTTTAATAAATAAATCAGACTGTTGAAGCTGACAGATTCACAGCTACTCTTTCAATTGTCCATATTCATCATCAGAAGTCTCGTCACACCTCCAAAGCTCCAACTTTGTAGCTTTAGTTTATAAGGAGATATTTTGAAGTATCTGAAACAACAGAAATAATCAGATGCAAAAAAAAAAAAATTTGATTAAACAGTGTGCTTTGTTGTTACATTTGTATTTTGGCCCAGCCATACAATGGTCAGCTAACTTCATTTCAGTCATATCATATCCTCAGCACAGATGATGCTGAGAAAGAGTCCAACTAACACCACACTTCCAATCTAAACAGCAGACTGACTGATAGAGAAGGGGACAGATGTGGAAATAATCATGGTCTGCTTGTGTTGGCAAAGCTTACCTTGAAAGTAAACTCTGCAGCCATCATCACTTTGCAGAAAGATGAGCCCACATGAAAGGAGAGGGCTGTGCCAAAAGGAAGAGTTTACTAGATCAAGAGAGAAGTTTAGTTGAAACGTCTGAGTGAGCTCCTTCTAAACCCAGAACACATTAAACTGTTCTGATGCGTTTGCATTTGAAGTGACAAAAACAACATTTTCTGTTGCTCAGCTTCAACCTAAATAAAAAGCCTGAAAAATATTCCACATCTAAGATCAGAGGGACATCGGAAATAAAGTTTTCCTAAAGGCCACGACTCAGAAAGCATAAAATGAATATTCTACAAAGTCATGTCACATGTTATTCCCCTCATTCAATTCAAGGCATGAAACCCTGCAGCTTGTTGTGGTGAAATAGCATCCACAGTATGTCAAGTCATGTTGGATATTATTTCACTACAGCACAACATTCTGGCATGTTGTGTCATTTTTTTATACTATGTAACATGACAGGATGGCACGATGCCCTGCAGTTTTATCCTAACTGACCACTCAGCGTCCTCTAACCAGCGCCAAAAGACAAATCAAACAACATGCAGAAGTTTATCTGAAGTTATCTTCTGTTTGTTCTCATTTCTGTATAACCATATTGTTTAAAGTGTTTATGATTCACACTGGGCGCTCACAAATCCATGGAAAAATCATCTTTACTTGTTGGGCAAAACAAAAAGGTTTATTCAAAGTTTTACTAAATGCTGTATAAACTTTTTTAATGACTCAAAACTTGTGTTTTTATGGTAATAAATAAACAAAAAGGAAAAATGCATAGTACAAAATGTTCATTCAAATAATTTATCTACAGTAGGGTTGAGTGTATTCACTCATGATGGACATGAATGTAATTTAAACTTAGTGGTGGAATATATATATGCATCAAATTCAGGGATTTTATTTAAAAATGTCTTAGATATAAACACAGCCAATCACACAGGGGTGATTGACAGCGCTTAGACCCTCCCCTTGCCTCTGATTGGCTGTTTCTGACTGAGCGGTGTACAGACAGAAGAGTTTGAT